>NC_088874.1:2091062-2162211 GCF_032884065.1 Artemia franciscana
AAAATCATATTCCAAAGAGAGAGGGTGATATTTCGATGGCCTGCGTTAATCCTCCACCCCCCCCCCCGGAGTTCACCCCGGACCCCGTGGAAAATACCCCTCCCTTGGAACGAACCCCCTGCGGAAAATACCCCCCCCCCGTGGAAAATAAGGTAGGTAGGTGTTTAGATTTTTATTTAAAACCGTTGAGGGTCTGGACTCGGAGTCAGTCTGTGACAGAGGAATTGGCAAAACGGTTGTTGTATCTAGCAGTCTGTCTGGCACTAGCGACAGTGCAAAAGCTCCTTCCGGAAATATGTCACAATCGAAAGGGAAGATCCCATTGGCCTTGGAACGCAGATACAATGTTCGACCCACTAAATTTCTCTAGAACGGGAACTCCACTGAGCGGAGCCACTTCGTAAATCAAAATACGCTGGCCGGGATGTTACTATAGCCACTCATTGAATAGCCCTTATAGTGCTTTCATGAAAGGAGAAAGAACACCTATGTCTAGTGGTTGCAGTTTATGTGAACAGTGAGGCGGAAATGTCAAAAGTGTCACAAAATTTTTCTTGCAGTGTTGGATCATCCTTACATCGAGATGGCTGTCATGGTTGTCCATTAGCAGGAGGATCGGAGTCTTTGTATCTGGCTTGGCGATCTTCGTAGTGTCTCACAGCTTCCATGAATAAATCGCAATTGACCCATCCACTGGGGTGAGAAAGTCCCAGGAAACCAAGGGGGACCATCATTATTCATTCTAGGCACAAAATTCACTCGTGTAAAAATGAAAACAGGAGGGATAGTTGCTTCGGATGCACTTGTGAAACAGACCGCATTTAAATTTTGACCTCTTTCCGCAGACACTGTCTGACCAATCTGTTTTTGTGCAGTTGGTGCTAGGATTTTAGGCGGTGGAACTAACGCGGGTATGCCAGTCTCATCCAAATTCCAGATGCTATCGGGTGTCAGTTTGGCTCCAAATCTTCCGTAGACATCCAGCAGCTTATCAAAAAACGTCTGTACTACAGGTTTGTTGAAGCCGGAGGCTCTCGCCTGACTTGTGGGTTCCGGCTTCCTGATTGAAATATCTGGATTCCGCTTAAGAAATGCGAGAAGCCAGTCCTTTGACGCCGCTTCGTTTTCTGTTCACCTTTCTGCCACAGAAATGTTATTCGCACGAGCATAAGAATATGTCAAATATCTGGATTCTTTGTCCTAAGTCCGTGGTTCATAGTAGAACAGGTTTGGAAATAGTCTGCAAGTTTCTTTTTCTGTCCCATGTCAAAAACTTGCCTGTTGTGTTTAGCTTTCATCGAGAAGTTAATAGAGAGTGGCTGAGGCTCTTCATTGGCACTTTCAGAAGCTTCTTCTCTTGATGGCTTTGATCGCTTGAAGTCCAAGTAGCGTAGATTTTTAATACCGAAGTTTTCTGCAATTCTTCCCAACGTGCCTTCTTTCTTGATATAAGCTCAAAGGCTTTCTTCATATAATCTCGACCAGGAGGAGAATCTTGCCACTTTCTTTTTTACATGCGAGGCATTCTGAATAATAATAAAAAAGAAAAGGTAAAAATCATAAATGGTAAATGATAAGAAAAACGATTGGAAGGGGCAAAATAGTTGCTGGGGTTGGTTGACAATGTCCGAATGCACCCCACTGTGCTTGTCCAAACCAGCCCCACCTGAGAGAAAAAGCCTGAAACCTAACTTACGCCTCAGAACTCACAGATGGCGCCAAAAATCAAAACAAGTTAACAAAGTCTAAGTTATACGTGTCATGCATTAAAAAAGCTAACTGTTTATTAATATAGGCTGAATTAAATTTTAAAGTAAAGAAAATACAGGACGCCTTACCTTGAGCTTTCAGTTTTTTCAAATATTTGCAAAACGACTGCACGTGGGGTAATAAAACTTCATATGCAAACAGAATGCTAGAAGGTAAGTCTACAGGTTTTTTTTTTCGTGATTATCAGACGGAGGTGTAGGAAGAGAAGTCCCTGTCCACGTTCACCCCGTGTCCGAATCAACCCCACTCTCCCCTATAATTGAATCCTCGAGCAATCAAAATTCATTTTCACTGTCCTTGGTACTTAAACTACTAACAGCAACTACAATAAAGATTGACGGAAGGCTTCCAACCTTTGTAACAAATTGAATAATGATAAGGAGAATTCTTACCGAATCAATCAAAAGATTAATGAAGAAGCCCCATTATTATCTCGAAACATAAAACCAGGGGCGGATCGAAGGGGTGGTTTCAGCGCCACTTACTTCCCCCAGAAGGGAAAAAATACACTAAATGCAGGGTCTGAGGGGCGAAAACTGTCCACGGGGATTTTAGGAGCACTTGCCCCCCCCCCACAAAAGGTAGAAAATTGCACTATTTACAGGGGCAGAAAATACCCATAGAGGAGCCAAGTTTTTATCCCCCCCCCCAAAGAAAAAATGAGTGACGGTACGTTCTTTAATTTTTTTTATTGTTATAATAAATTTATTTGAACATAATACACAATGAAACTAAAATCCCTAGGATTATAATCATACAAAAACAAAAAGTTCAGATCAAATTGATATAAAATTAAATGATGTGAACACTACTTAAGCAAGAACATTACACTCATTACAAAACATCTGTTTCTATACTGCATCACTAGTCTGAGAAATCGTCACAATGTTTCCAAATTATTACTATTATTATTATTAATTTATTACCCGTCAAAAACGGAAAAGACGTTTTCCGTCTTTTCGTATAAAAAAAAAAGAAAAAAAAGCACAAAAATTTAAATACACTTCCACTACCAATATTATAAAATAACACTAGTCCAGGGGTGGTTGGCTCTTAAAACATTGGTACTGAATTTGGAGATTCTTCTCTCTATGGCCATGGAAGGGCCATAGAGCCCTTCCAGGATGAATATAAAGAAGGATGAGCATAAAAATACTCATCCTTCTTTATACTTGCCAGCCATTTTTCATGAAACCTAAAATTACCATGCACTTCCTTTCATAACTCACTCAATTACTTACACTCACTCATCGTATGAACAAAGGTATCATCCAAATCTCCACACATTGGGTAAAAATAAGGACTATTCTGTCCTCGCCTTCTCCTTAAATATTTTTTTTTCTTGCCTCAAGTGGTAAGCTATTCGCTCTCAATTTAGAATGTTAGCTCACCCTTTCTTAAATTCAACTAAAAATTACTCCTTCACCGTGTCCTCTTTTCAAAACATTGAACCCGTTAAAATAAAATCCTGCTTGCGGGTCAGAATTTGCAGTCAATAAGTTTGAAGGAACTATGTGCTATAGTACAGTGCTATGATTTACCACTTCATTTATACTGCTATTGCAAAAAAAAAGGGTAAGGGCAGAGACATAGGTAGGGTTTTTAGCAGCCAGGACAACATTGATTTTCCCCCCCCCCCTTCCTGCATATCATCAGTTTCACAAAATGAGTAAAAAAAAGTTTTGCGTCTCATCAAAGATAGCGTCCTGTGATAACCACCCCCCCTTTCCCCTCTAGCCTCGTCGCTGGGTAAGGGGGAGGGATTTCCTTAGGACCCAGTCTTGGGTTTAGTGACTATCTCATGGAAATAGATTTCTTAAGGATTACGAGGATAGAGAAGCAACTAAGCTACCTTGTCATAATTGCGCCTCCTTTATTTAAATACCACTGACAACAACTACTCAATGCAACACTAACCTCCCCGAGGCCTACACAGCTGCGCACGCTCTTACTCCATCCCAGCCTATCCAAAGCTTCCTTCTTTACACCCTGCCAAGTACATCAAGTTTCCTTTAAATCCGAACTTACGTCCTCTTCTCCTCCCCCTCGGGAAATTTAGCCCTAGAAAGATAGCCGAAAAGGACGCCTTTGGCAATCTGTGTCCTTCATCCACAGAATGTGTCTCATCTATCTCAACTTTTCTCTCATAATAGCCCTAGAAAGCGGGATAGAACCACGGTTTTCGTATGGCTTACTGTTTGAAATACGGTGAGACCGACGGGTATCCTAGACAATCCGTATACTAACGTGGGAAATATTCATTATTACAAATTTCTAGATGAATTGAACTAGACGAGTTGTAAAATCGATTGAATGCATTGCATAGGAAGAAGTATCCGGCTTAAGTTCGCTCTATTTTGCAAATACATTCAAATTTATGTGTTTGTATCGTCTCTTTAGTCTTACATGAACTCTGGTACACAGAAATAGCTAATAGACAGAAGAAATCTTTGCAAAATATGGACGCTGTATTTATATCGATTAGTTTTGTATATGCAGTACATGAAGGTATGGTAAGTTTTCTTTTTCTTATTTGTGTTTATTGTGTTTTAACAGTTCGTGGTAACGAACTGTAAGTAAGGAACAACCCGGCTCAATTGTAACCGAAACTCTAAAACACGGAACTTTAAAACCAATAAATATATCAAAAGAGTCGACTTATTATGCTGGTTCCAAATGTATAAATTTTATTAAGTTTAGTCTTGCCCAACAAAAACTACGAGTCTGATAAAATTTACCTGATTTTCGAAAAAAGGCGGAAACACCCACCTAAAAGTCATAGAATCCTAATGAAAATCACACCATCAAATTTAGCGTATGAAAGAACCGTACTGTAGAGGTTTCAAGCTCCTACCTGCAAAAATGTGGAATTATATATTTTTTGCCAGAAAAAAGATCACGGATGCGTATTTATCTGTTTTTTTTTTGTTTTTTTTTTTCAAGGGGTCGACCCAGTGGTCCTAGAATATCGGGGACAGGGTTAATTCAAACTAAAACTAAAAGTTTTAGTGACCAAAATGCTTGGAGGGCAACAAGGTCCCCTCCCACGCCCCTTTTTTCTCAACATTATCAGATCAAAATTTTGAGATAGCCAGTCTGTTCAGCATATTTGAGAGGCTGAATAACTATGCCTTAGGAGATAACACAGCCCCTGGCGAAAGGTCTTTAAGTTATTAAATTTGCCCATTGTTTCCGTATAGTATTCGTTATTGGGAAGTATGCATACATTTTTCGGGCTGGGGGAGGAAATTTTCTGTTGGGGTATTGCATGGGGAGGGAAGTTTCTAGGTAGTGAATTTTTCAGGGAAATTTTACATTGGGGCAATTTGCCAGAATTCCTATACGAAATTCTTGGGTTGAGGGTGGGAGAATTTTCTGTTGGGGTATTGTATGGGGAGGGAAGTTTCTAGGTAGTGAATTTTTCAGGGAAATTTTACATTGGGGCAATTTGCCAGAATTCCTATACAAAATACTTCTCATATCTTGCTTTCTGTTTGCCGACTCAGTTTTATGTGTGGAGATTTGGAGGTTAATTGTCCGAGGTCAATTTTCAACAGTATTGAATTGTCTAGATGATATGTCTGTGGGAAGGAGGGATTCTTCTGGGTAGGTGGAGCCAGATTTCCTGGTATTATTTGAAAAACAATCAGAAATAAAGTTAAAAAATACAAGTTTTTTCAACTGAAAGTAAGGAGCAACATTAAAACTTAAAACAAACAGAAATTATTACATATATGAGGGGGGTTGCGCCCTCATTACCACCTCGCTCTTTACCATAAAGTTTGAATTTTTTTTCCAATTCTTAAAGAACGACTCCTGAAACACAAGTGTGACGAAAATGCTGATTTTTTAAGGGAAAGTTTAAAGTTGTGTTTTCAGGTACTGGGTTTGAAGTGTGTTCTGAGCGGGTTTGACAAAAATTGTTTTCAAGTTCTCCGTGTTCAACCCAGCAAAACTTTAAAGCGTTTTCTTGTTGAAACAAAAACAAAGTAAAAACAAAAGTGATTTTTTTCCAAGACAGTGGAATTCAATTCAGAGGATATTTCGGCCCTATGTCCAAGAGCCGCCTTCAGCACAACACCAAATATACATATATATATATATATATATATATATATATATATATATATATATATATATATATATATATATATATACTAGCAGTTGGTGTGGCGCTTCGCACCACACCAACATCTACTTGGTGGAGGCGCTTCGCGCCCCCCAAGCCCCCCCGCGCGCGTAAGTCGTTACGCGCCATTGTAGTTGTGTCCCTGTGTCCCACCTGTGAATATAGATAAATCTATATATGTTTTTAACTACGTAAAACTTGCAAATATACAATATTCTTCACTGTCCCATTGTCTGTGCATATAAATAGATTGTCAGGTTTACCGACTCTTGAACATGCAACATATAATTGTCCATGGGAAAACAATCCGTATTAAGATCTATACCGCATTTTTCTAATGATTGCCCTTGGGCTTTGTTGATGGTAATTGCTAATCGAATATTCCCTGTGTCCCCGTCGTCATTTATATATCCCCCATGTGCCCTTCCGGCTTCCCCGTTGTAGTTGTGTCCCTGTGTCCCGGTCGTCATTTATATTCCCTGTGTCCCGGTCGTCATTTGTGTCCCGGTGTCTCGGGACACGAGACAGATCACGGATGCGTGTTTATTTGTTTTGATTTTCCCCAGGGATGATCATATCTACCCAGTGTTCCTAGAATGTTGCGAGAGGGCTCATTCTAACGAATATTAAAATATTTAGTGCCCTTTTTAAGTGACCGAAAAATTGGAGGGCACCTAGGCCGCTCATTTTTTCCCAAAGTCACCGGATCAAAATTCTGAGATAGCCATTTTATTCAGCATAGTCAAAAAACCTAAAAACTATGTCTTTGGGGACATAGTTTTCGCCCCCACGGGAGGGGCTGCAAGTTACATACTTTGACCAGTGTTTACACATAGTAACGGTTATTGGGAAGTGCACCGACACTTTCAGGGGGATTTTTTGGTTGGGGGAGGGGGTTATGCGGGGGAAAATTTCCATTGAGGAATTTTTCAGGGGGTAAGAGAATTTCCATGAAGGGGGCGCAGGATTTTTTAGCATTTTTTTAAAGAGTAATGAAAAAATAAATATGAAAAAGTTTCTTCAATTGAAAGTAAGGAGCACCATTAAAACTTAAAACGCACATAAATTATTACGCATATGAGGGGTTCACCTGAAGAAGAAGTTTCGGGAAGGTAAACAGGAATGTTGTTCAAAAACTCAAGATGGCTGGCCACCAACACCCATTGCAGCTCCTGGCTGAAGGGCCATGAAACAGAGATCACTAGAGACTGTAAAATCTAATTCTGGATATTTTATCATTTTTCTATAGCCTTGTTAGTCTTGCAATAAGTTACTATTACGCGTAACGCGACTATTCTTACAGATAGCTCGTAATTACAATAGCAGTGTAATCTAATTACAGGGGCTTGTTATTCTCACAGATTTTTTTTTTTTTTATCTCCAAATTAACATTTTGAAAATAATTTTGTAACCCCACAAAATAATGAAAACATGAGATAGGCTTTTGATTCTGGGTATACAGACATATGAATATCGGAATTTCAGCTTAAAGCTATAACGTTCTTCGAAAGAGGTACAACAACATGCTATAATATAGAAAACAACACAGACTTAGAAAAAGGCTGAGAACCCCTTCTTAGCGGTCTTACCTTGACTAGTTGAACACAAGTAGAGTTTCATATCGCACCATTCTTAAATGTGAGTTTATTAAAACCAATTAGAAGAATAAAAATAAGCTAAATAATTTAATTTAACCCTTAAAAAAAGAAATAACGCAAAGAAATTGAGATGATAAAAAATAGATAGAAAACGTCAATGGCCTAAGAATAAATCTGAAAATTCTGTAATATTTTTATCTCTTCTTTACTACATATATTTTCTTTTTTTTTAGTTGGTTTCCCAGTTTTTTGTTTTTTTTTAGAGTAGAGAAAGTTTCTATTTTTTTTAAGAGTTGACGAGGAAACCCGTGCTGTTTCTGTCAAGTTTGTTAGGTTGACAATGGTGTTCTTGTTTGGTGCTATATCTTGCTCGTCTCAAAGCCCTGAAATAAACGAAGGTTGTCATTATTTTCTAGGATGGAATATAGCTTAATCTTGCTATATTATAAAAAAAAAAAAAAAATTGCAACTCTAAACAGAACCTTTTAAAAAAACGAAGGTTGTCAGTAATGACAACCTTCGTTTATTTAAGCGTATTGTGACGAGCAAGATACAGCACCAACTAAGAGTACCATTTTCAACCAAACAGACATGACAGAAACATTGTGGGTTTTCTAATAAACTCTAAAAAAATTATCAACTCTATAAAAAAAAAAGAAAAAAAAAGTTGATGGCCTAAGAATAAAGTTTCAAAATTCTGTAATATTTTTGTCTCTCCTTTACTTCATATATATATATATATATATATATATATATATATATATATATATATATATATATATATATATATATATATATATACACACATAAATATATATATATATATATATATATATATATATATATATATATATATATATATATATATATATATATATATATATAAATAAGTTGTCTGTGTGTGTGTGTGTGTCGAGTGACGTCATGTTTGTCGACTGATGTCATTATAAGGATTGAGCTGTATGCGTCATGAAGTTGTTTGTCGACTGACGTCATGTTTGTCTACTGATGAAATTACATACTGGGACACAAATGACGACCGGGACACAGGGAATATAAATGACGACCGGGAACCTCAAAGAGTAATTACAGACTGAGACACCCGGACACAAATCACGACCGGGACACAGGGAATATAAATGACGACTGGGACACAGGGACACAACTACAACGGGGACGCCGGGGGCACAGGGGGGATATAGAAATAACGACCGGGACACAGGGAATGTTCGAAGAGAAATTACAGACCGGGACACAGGGAATATAAATGACGATCGGGATACTCAAAGAGAAATTACAAACTTGGACACCGGGACACAAATGACGACCGGGACAGAGGGAATATAAAAGACGACAGGGACAGAGGGACACATCATTAGAATAATGAGGTATAGATCTGAATACGGATTGTTTTTCCCATGGAAAATTATATGTTGTATGTTCAAGAGTCAGTAAACCTGACAATCTATTTATATGCACAGACAATGGGACAGCGAAGAATGTTGTATATTCGCATGTTTTACGTAGTTAAAAACATATATATATATATATATATATCTATCTCTATTCACAGGTGGGACACAGGGACACAACTACAATGGCGCGTAACTAATATGGCGCGTAACGACTTACGCGCGCGGGGGGGCTTGGGGGGCGCGAAGCGCCCCACCAACTAGTTGTTGGGGTGGCGCGAAGCGCCATCCCAACAGCTAGTTTATATATATATATATGTATATATATATATATATATATATATATATATATATATATATATATATATATATATAATGAAAAGAGAAATCACCAATGCTACAGCACAAAAAAAAAAAAAAAAAAAAAAAAAAAAAAAAAAAAAAAAAAAAAAAAAAAGACAGAAGGAGAAAAGGAAGACTGTTTTCCTAAATTAGTGATTAATATAGACCAGCACTTGAATGAGGCCTTAACCCTACTCATCCATACAATCACATAGGTCAAACAGCATAGCCACACACAATCAACCATAAAGAATAATCCATGGACAGGCAGTCATGTCGTCAATAAGTATAAGTCGTCATTTACCAAACAATAGAAGAAATAATTTAGACAAACAATTCAAAGGCAACACCCAACATAAGGGCTCATCAGGAGAATACAGTGGCCTATATAGGGTTTCGCCACTCTAAATTCTCTACCCAGCACAGTGTTGTTATACAGTTGGTTCACTTTAGTGTAAAACTAAGCTACAATTGTCCTTTTGATTATCAGAAGTTTTGGAGGGGCAGAACTTTTTGTAAAAATATATCGTTATTTTGTGACGAGTTTCAAAGGAAAGGATTTAAACCCTTTGGGTATGTCATAAGTGATATAGACCTTCTCACCATTGTAACGCAACATTAAATCCATTAATAGCTTTTTTTCGCAAAAAAACGCAGATTTATATTGCATGAAAAATTTCTTTTCCACGCTATCAGCTATCCGTAACATTATGATTCAACCACAACAAAAACCTAGACTCGTTTTATTTCTATGTTCAATTTTAAATGGTTAAGTTTCCAATCTTGAGCATATCTACTTTTTCATAATTATATCCAGATATAAGCTTAGTCCAACCAAACCCCTAACAACAATTTTGTGCAGATAAAAATTCGTTTCCCGCTTTTAGCTTTACTACTTCAGCTCCAAAACGAAAAACCAACTGCTAGACAACTACCTGATTTTACGAATAAACACACCAAAAAGAAAAGGTATACTAGCATATCTATGCTCATTGCTCCTTTTCTCGTTTGTTTGTTTAATAGAGTTGATGCATACGGCATCTAAGGTGTTTCCACAACACATAAAATGTGTCGGATACTCTAAGAGTACCTTCCAAAACAACCAAGTCAAGGAGCCAACCAGCAATTTTCTGCAGGGGATATCCACTTGACTTATGGAACCCAAAGGCTTTTCTTATAGCTTTAAATGTCTCCTTAGTATACTGAACATTACCAAATTCAAAAGTTTTAAGTAGATATAAAGATTAAGTCAGCAGTGGCTAACCTACAGACTGAAAGTAAAAAAGTAGGTCAAATTAAGGTATATGCTCTTGTAATACTATGCTTTGTCGTTAGAAAAAATAGCTAAAAATAAAACAGAAAATCATTAAACTTATTTCACATTCTGAAAGAAGACGGGATGAACAAGACGAAAATTCTATATTAAATGATATATATATATATATATATATATATATATATATATATATATATATATATATATATATATATATATATATATATATATATATATATATATATATATATATATATATATATATATATATATATATATATATATATATATATATATATATATATATATATATATATAGAGCTGGTTTCCCATTGATATTTTGGTTTCTCACTGGAAACAATAGAGTTGGTTTCCCAGTTTTTTCTTTGAGTAGAAAAGGTTTCTATTTTTTTTTTTTTAGAGTTGACGAGAAAACCCGCGGTGTTTCTGTCATGTTTGTTAGGTTTACAATGGTGTTCTTAGTTGGTGTTGTATCTTGCTCGTCAATAATGCACTGAAATAAACGGAGGTTGTCATTATTTTCTAAGATGGAATATAGCCTAGTCTTGCTATTTTATATAAAAAAATGTTGCAACTCTAAACAATACCTTCTAAAAAATAGAAGGTTCAATGATGACAACTTTCATTTATTTCAGAGCATTATGACAAGCAAGATGCAGCACCAACGAAGAGCACCATTTTCAACCAAAACAGACTTGACAGAAAACCGTAGGTTTTCTAATCAACTCTGAAAAACAAAAAATCATTAATTCTAAAAAAATAGAAAGCGTCAATCCGTCAATGGTCAAAGAATAAAGTCTGAAAGTTCTGTAATATTTTTGTCTCTCTTTGACTACTGTTCGGGACAAGGGAAAGGTATACGGCATAAATTTTAAACCCTCTTAGCAGGGTTGTATTAAATAAGATAATGATTTTATTTGTCCTAGAACACTAAATCTTCCAGGATATATATAGATCAGCATTTCTGTATTGCTATATAGTAATCCTCCTAAGAGGGTTTAATACAATCTGAACGATATCATAGTTTTTAATAGGTAACAAATCAGGTTTTATTTTTACTACAAGTGCCCTATCCAAACAAATTTAAGCCTCTGCCAAACTTTATCCTCTGCGGCTTCACCATAAATATTTACTTAACTGAAATCTATAATCAGATTGAATAGAAAATATGTAATATTCGCTACAAATTCCAGTCCCAAGATTACGGCTTCAAATTGTTTCTAAACTGAACGAGCAAAAGGAAAACAAGAGCTAAGAGCTCATATGGCACTTGTGACGAGGTCGGAAGAGCCGAGAGCTCATATGGTACGAGGTCGGAAGAGCCAAGAGCTCATTTGGACGAGGTCGGAAGAGCCGAGAGCTCATATGGTACGAGGTCGGAAGAGCCAAGAGCCAAGAGCTCATTTGGCACTTGTGAGAAGGTCAGAACCTAAAGTTAAACTTTATAGCACAAGATCCTTCTAAATATCAAATTTCATTAAGATCTGGTCACCCTTTCGTAAGTTACAAATACCTCAATTTTCAAAATTACCTCCCCCCTCCCAATTCCACCAAAGAGAGCAGATCCGGTCCAGTTATGTCAGTCACGTATCTTAGACAGGTTTCTATTCTTCCCATCCAGTTTCATCCTGATCTCACCGCTTTAAGTATTTTCTAAGATTTCCGGTCCCCCCAACTGCCCCCCCCCAATTACGTTTGATCCGGTTGAGATTTAAAATAAGATATCAGAGTTACGAGGTCCTTCTAAATATGAAGTTTCATGAAGATCCGATCACTCCTTCGTAAGTTAAAAATACGTTATTTTTCTTATTTTTCAGAATTACCCCCCCCCCCCGCAATTGAGCGGATCCGTTCCAATTATGTAAATTACGTATGCAAGACTTTTGCTTATTTTTCCAACCAAGTTTCATCCCAATCCCTCCAATCTAAGCGTTTCCCATCATTTTAGGTCTCCCCACCCCAAACTTCCCCCAATGTCACCAGATCCGGTCAGGATTTAAAATAAGAGCTTTGAGCCACGATATCCTTCTAAAAATCAAATTTCATGGAGATCCAATCACCCGTTCGTAAGTTAAAAATACCTCATTTTTTCTAATTTTTCAGAATTAACCCCCCCCCCCCAACTACCCAAAAGAGAGCGGATCCGTTCCGTTTATGTCAATCATCTATCTAGGACTTGTGTTTATTTTTCCCACCATGTTTCATCCCGATCCCTCCACTCTAAGTGTTTTCCAAGTTTTAGGTTCCCCCTCCCAACTCCCCGCCCCCATCACAAGATCTGGTCGGGATTTAAAATAAGAGCTCTAAGACACGATATCCTTCTAAACATCAAATTTCATTGAGATCCGATCACCCGTTCGCAAGTTGAAAATACCTCATTTTTCTAATTTTTAAGACTTACTCCCCCCCCCAACTACCCCAAAGAGAACAAATAAGTTCCGATTATGTCAATCATGTATCTAGGACTTGCGCTTATTTTTCCCATCAAGTTTCATCCCGATCCCTCTACTCTAAGTGTTTTCCAAGATTTTAGGTTTCCCCCCTCCAACTCCCCCCAATGTCATCAGACCCAGTCGGGATTTAAAATAAGAGCTCTGAGACACAATATCATTCCAAACATCAAATTTCATTAAGATCCAATCACCCGCTCATAAGTTAAAAATACTTCATTTTTTCTATTTTTCCGAATTAACCGGCCCCTACTCCCCCCCCCAGATGGTCAAATCGGGAAAACGACTATTTCTAATTTAATCTGGTCCGGTCCCTGATACGCTTGCCAAATTTCATCGTCCTAGCTTACCTGGAAGTGCCTAAAGTAGCAAAACCGGGACTTTAGGTTTTCCCCCTCCGACTCCCCCCAATGTCATCAGATCCGGTCGGGATTTAAAATAAGAGCTCTAAGACACAATATCATTCCAAACATGAAATTTCATTAAGATCCAAATACCCGCTGATAAGTTAAAAATACTTCATTTTTTCTATTTTTTGCGAATTAACCGGGCCCCCACTCCCCCCCAGATGGTCAAATCGAGAAAACGACTATTTCTAATTTAATCTGGTGCGGTCCCTGATACGCTTGCCAAATTTCATCGTCCTAGCTTACCTGGAAGTGCCTAAAGTAGCAAAACCGGGACAGACCGACAGACAGACAGACAGACAGACCGACAGAATTGGCGACTGCTATATGTCACTTGGTTAATACCAAGTGCCATAAAAACACAACAGCAAAATTATGCTATATTCCATCTTAGAAAATAATGACAACCTTCGTTTATTTCAGCTTATTGTGACGAGCAAGATACAGCACCATCTAAGAACACCATTTTCAACCAAACAGACTTGACAGAAGCACCACGGGTTTTCTTCACCGGCAACAGTCTTGGCATTATGTTTCAAACCTTAGTAGGACTGAATCGACTTATCAATGGGAAACAGCTTGCTATTCAGTTCTGGATACTAAACTTAATTGCAATCAAAACTTTGAACGTTTTAAATGTACTGACAATTATTCTTCGAGGCATAGCACTTTGGCCATTGAAGATAACTGCTTTTATATTTCTACTTCTTTTCAGCATTACCAATTTTTTTCTACAGATATACGAGGTAGAAGTAAACACTGATGAAGCCATGGCACTAATAAGTACGGCACTAAGGGATACACCGAAACTAATAAATTAACTTTTCTTCTTTTTGTTTTTAGAAAATATAAAAGAACTTAGAATTTTTGCTTTTTTAGTTATAGAAATCTAGAAAATGTATTTGTGTTTTATTATGTAGCATTTGAACAATTACTAGGAAACAGTGGCGCCAATTGAGAGAGGGGTTAATTTCCCCTGGATTTTAAGAAGTGCCTTATATTTTGGAAACTACCGTTTTGTATTTTTATATTAAAAGTAAAACAAACCTTGAACCCTGCCCCTATAAATTTTTTACCTATTGGCACGGGATGGTTGGACCTTATTTTTGGAGAGGTTTGTAAATGAACGTTTGTTAAAAAAAAAGAAAGAAAGAAATCATAGACGTATTTGTGACGTAATAGCTTCAATCGGATATTTTTTCCCAAGACCACACTGCCTTTCTATGCCAAACAAATTAACGTTCAAATAGTAATAAGTAAATTTATTAGACAGTAAAAACAGATACAAAAGTATGACGACGACGGCTGTATATGTGGTTGAAATATCCAGACTCTTGTATCGGTTTTTGTCTGTCTAATAAATTTACTTATTACTATTTGAACGTTTATTTGTTTGGCATAGAAAGGCAGTATGGACTTTCTATGGATGCGGAAAGTCTATGGACTTTCCGCAATTGAACGTTTAATTTTTTGGCTAAAATCAGGTAAAAAGCCAAGAGCCCATACAAACTCATCATCAATCCCTGGACAAAATGACCAAAGTTTAAACTACGAGCTAACTCGTTGCAAAAAAAACGAGTAGGTCCTGACTGGGTGCAAAATGAATCAGGTCGTGATCAAGTATAAAAACAAGTTTTGACACAGACGCCCAGGCTTGATTAAGCACAAAAGCGATGAAAGTCAAAGGTGTTGAATGATTTGGCGCAAAAAAAGCTAAATTTGACAATGAAAAGCGCAAAAATGGGTGAAATCCGGATTCCGTAAAAAGACAAGCGAAGTATTGGTTCGATATTAGTCCAAACTATGGACTGATGTGATATAAAAAAAGCTATGTTCTGACCTGATGAAAAAAAAAGACTTTGCTCTCAGTATAAAAGTGACCCAAGTCCTGCTTTATTGCAAAACAAGCTTAGTTCGCAAAAACGAGCCAAGTTCAATGTGCAGAATGAGTTCCCGTCTGGGTGATAAGAGCGAAATAAGTTGCAGAACTTTGATTTCGCGGTGCAAGAAAAAAATATTGAAAGAAATTATTTTTACCAAGCATTCATTTTATTAATTATTTAATCAGGCATTAAAAACAATTAACTTTTAATTTAATAAAAAACAATTTAACTTTTATTTACTCAGAAAAATTTACTTACTAGCAGAAAAAAAATTGGATCTATTCATAAAAAGGAAATACTGTAAAATAAAAAAAACAAAAAACATAGACCAAAACTTTGTATAAGCCCTTGTATTCAGGATACTAAAAAGGGAGCAAAAACCCTTCAACTGTACTTCACACCTAAGCTCTTTCTAAATAACTGATAGCCCGTTCCTACATTTATCTGCAACTGGCATGAACTAACTGCTTCACATCAATGTCTTAACATGCCAAGATTGTCAATACAAGATCTCATTGTTATGCTACCTGGACACAAATTCTTGATCCACATTGATTTTAATCTATAACTTCTACAAGTAAGGTTAGCCGTCTTATCATCACCCAAGTACCAGATTAATTTAGCGATCAATGCATGACCAAATATCATACTGGCTACAGCTTAACTACTATAAAGAGGAGCATAAAAAGTGTATGCGTAAAAACAAAAGAAAACAAATTACAAACTGAAAACAGGCACAGACGTTGTTGCATCCTAGAACCAAGTTTGCCAGGCCCCAGAGCAGGGTTGTATCCACGATTTTTTTTTGTAAGGGGAGAGAAGAGTTTATAAAAAGGATTTTTTCGAGGGGGGTAACTTTTTTGGGGGGAGGGAGGATAAAAGAAAACTTTAAATTAACGCAGAAAAAATTTGTTAATATCTTTTTGTTACGTTTTTACGAGTCGGACAAACATTTCGGGGAGGGTTCAACCCCCCCCCTAGATACGGCCTTGCCCATGAACAAATTGGGGGAACAGGGCCTAAGGCTCCCCTTCTCATGTGTACTTAGCTAATCTGCTTAATTTCGACCGATTTTTGTACAATGACAAGAAATTTATGGATTCTTCAATTCAAGCAAGTAGCTAGATGCTGTTAAGGGTTGAAGCAAAAAACGAGATCATGACAAGATTTTATCAAGAATTATTCCAGGAAATATTCTACCTATGCTACCCCCAAATTCTATTTCGCCAATTCAGTAGAGATATCTAAGCAACCATAAATCTATGAATTAATTTAATAAAATTTATTTCTTTCCTTCAACCATTATAATATGATAACCAAATTTTGTTTTCACAGGGGGGTTTGTATACTTTGGATTCCCAAGTGATGAGACTTCGAGGGCAAAAGCTGCATCCTGGAATGGCCCAACCATGGAGCCTCGGGACATCCATCCAAGGTCACCCTAAAGAAGAAAGAGCAAAAATATTCACTGAAGAATATACTTAAGTAAAATTTGGTAGTTGGTAATAGCTAATAATAATGGATACTGAAGGCTAAAAATACACGATAAAGAAAAAATCTAAAGAAAAGAATAAAGAAACCCCTAACTCAGTAGAGATTTTAGGCATCATATTCTTAAGGGTGGGCAAGGTATACTATAGCAGTGTAAAAACATTAAAAAAAAAGGAATTTAATGTCAGATGTGAGAAAAACTGAAGGGAAGGGGCAGCTGCCCTTCTCCAGCCCAGACCTAGAACTGCCACTGCCGTAATCTCCCTAGATACAGCTTTGGCTGCAGCCTATCATTCATGAGTTACAAATTTAGCAGTTCAAAACATCTAATTTATGGGTCATTAAAAGGTCGTACTGTAACTTCATAAACCAGGTAACTGATCCTCTTCTGCGTGCCTAACCGCAATTTAGACGTAAAAAAAAAAAAAAAAAAAAAAAACAACCAAAAAACATCATGTATCTCGTGTAAATATTACTTTGGCAACATTGAGCAGCGAAAACACAGCTTGGTACAGTGCTACGTTGACAAACAAAGCAATTCTCAACTTATTAGCGCTTATCAAGTCCCAGTTTCAAATTGCAGTTGTACTGTTGACGAGAAGGAGACAGTGGTAGTTTTCTACAATACCTAAGGTAAGGACTTGCGCTAGGCGTCTTCAAGAAAGTCTTCTATGAAACCAAGCTCCAATATCGTTGAGACAACAATTTTTAAGAGCTGTTTTCTTGGATATATTGTTTTTGTTGCGTGTGCATTGGGCAATAGCCCAAAAGCCTATCAGCAACAGCAACAGTTTTCAACTGATGCTGCTGAACCTTTTAGAAGTAACCTATACAAAAACAGAATAGGGAAATTTTTCAGAATAGGCCAAATAAATGCAAAAGATTCCAATAGTAGATCCACACAATAAAGGTCACAATCATAAGAGACATTTGAGATCTTTGACTGTGACGTGAAGTTCACAAGTTGTAAAATTAGCACTCCATAATGTCTAATTCCTGGACAAGTGAAAGGTCATATTATAATTATAAGCCATTTCCTATAGGTCGTGACTAACTAATTAAATGAAGTCAAGATAAGACAATATATATTTATATTGTCTGATATATTTTATTTATATTTACTATATTATTTACTAATCTATATTTATCTATTTTTACTTATCAATACTATTTATATTTTCTACATCATATATAAATTACGAACACTTCTCCGTGAGAATTGGATTTCCAAGTCTTGGTGACACTGATTATTTGGTCTGAAATGGGGGTTAGTGGCGTGACTCCCTAAGCAGAGCCAAAATTGACCCAACCCCAAAAGGATACATGGAGAAACCTGGGGAAGGGAAACAGGAAGGGCGAGGAAAAGGAAAGGATGGCGGGCCCCCAGCCCCCAATTACACTTCCTGGCTAAAGGGCCATGAAACGGAAACCAGTGTTGTAGGACAGTGCCGGGGTTCGATCCTCACCGCATCATGGTCGGGTGACAAGCTTGTTACTTGTGCTTGTAAAAAGACCCAGCAACTAAAATTTCGATTCGACACCCTACGCACCAGTAATGGCTCTGCTGGATCTTTATCCTTATCATATTTATATATTTACTAGCTGTTGGGGTGGCGCTTCGCGCCACCCCAACACCTAGTTGATGGGGGCGCTTCGCCCCCCCCCCCCAAGACCCCCCGCGCGCGTAAGTCGTTACGCGCCATATTAGTTACGTGCCATTGTAGTTGTGTCCCTGTGTCCCACCTGTGAATATAGATAGATATATATATATGTTTTAACTACGTAAAACTTGCGAGTATACAACATTCTTCGATGTCCCATTGTCTGTGCATATAAATAGATTGTCAGGTTTACCGACTCTTGAACATGCAACATATAATTGTCCATGGGAAAAACAATCCGTATTCAGATCTATACCTCATGATTCTAATGATTGCCCTTGAGCTTTGTTGATTGCTAATCAAACATTCCCTGTGTCGCCGTCGTCATTTATATATCCCCCTGTGCCCCCCGGCGTCCCCGTTGTAGGTGTGTCCCTGTGTCCGGTCGTCATTTATATTCCTGTGTGCCGGTCGTCATTTGTGTCCCGGTGTCCCAGTCTGTAATTTCTTACAGACTGGTCGTCATTTATATTCCCTGTGTCCCGGTCTTACAGGTCGTCATTTATATTCCCTGTGTCCCAAAACTCCCGGTCGTCATTTGTGTCCCGGTGTCCCGGTCTGTATATACATTCGTTTTTGAATTGGTCTTTTTTTTTAGTTTTTAGTTGTTTTACCTTTTTTTAGTTTTTTTTTTAGTTATACCTCATGATTCTAATGATTGCCCTTGAGCTTTGTTGGTGGTGATTGCTAATCGAACATTACATGTGTCCCCGTCGTCATTTACATATCCCCCTGTGCCCCCCGGCATCCCCGTTGTAGTTGTGTCCCTGTGTCCCGGTCGTCATTTGTGTCCCGGTCTGTATATACATTCGTTTTTGAATTGTTATATGATGAAATAATTTTTTGTGTTTTCCCCTTTTTTTCTTTTTAGTTTTTTTGGTTTTGCGTTTTTTTTTAGTTTTTTTCTTTTTCTTTTTAGTTTCTTTTGTAGTTTTTACCTTTTCAGTTTTTTTTTTATTTTTAGTTTTTTTTTAGTTTTATTTTTCTCCTTTATTTTTCAGTTTTTTTTTTTTTTTTTTTTTTAGTTTTATTAGTTTTTTAGCTTTTTTAGTTTTTTTTATTAGTTTTTTTTCTTTTTAGTTTTTTGTAGTTTTACTTTTTTTTTTAGTTTTTTTAGTTTTTTTTTGGCTTGAATACATTCGTTTTTGAATTGGTATATGATGAAATATTTCAGACGTCATATGCGGACAGACAGACAGACAGACATAACACACAAACAACTTATTTATATATATATAGATTTATTGTTATATTATATATATATAACATATTTATGCAAAGTTATTTGCTAGGGTGTCAATCAATAAGGAAAAGAAGGATCAGTAGAGAGATTTCTGTTTTGGCCAAGGGACCTTTATATGGGGCACAGTCCGTATATCATTACCCCCAACACTAAAGTATTTCCAAAAATTTTGAAAATAAATTAGAAAGTGAGACGGAACTTTTAAGTTAGTGATAATCTACAATTCGGAATAGGGGAGATCAGCTAGGACTGGGATAAGATTTTCTTATTACGGTACCAACAAAACTATGTGTACTATATCAAAAGAACCCAAATTATTCAGATTTTCACTGAAAACTTTATAGAATCTTTTTCGAATAAAAATGTAAATGAGGAACTTCGAAACCTATCTTTTGTATAAAGATATTTTTCATCCCCATAAAATTATGAAAATGCTTTAATCCCTTCATTGTTTTTTGCTCGACTCAGCTTTACTTATTTATTATCTATACTTATTTATATTGTTTACTTATTTATTATCCTGTCCTAATAAATTATATTGAAGATTATGTTCCCACTGAAACATGAAGTTTTTCGACAAGTTTGCAGCTATAGTGAATTGGTGCTTAACTTAAAAATTTCCCTTTTAAAGCCAAAGAAAAACTCAAATTTCAGCCCATTACTGTAGATGAGGGACATCCATTTGGAGTGTTGCATTTTAGGCCTACATTGTGGGTCATCCTAGACAAGGATTCACTGATACACTTCTTTGTTATTTCAATAAACTATGCAAAAAAGATTCCAAGAATCATTAGCTTAGAGACAACGAAATATGTAATGGTGCATTTTTTTAAGCTTTTATAAATTTTATATCACCATCACAAAATTCAATTCGGCGCTATAATGCTGTTACTTGTTTAACATGATCCGTAAAAGAGGCCGTTTTTAAAGCCAAATTAAAATTACAAGATTAAATACCATGGCTTAATTAATTTAAATAAAAATAAGGTCACAAAAAGTAATATGAGAATTTCTTATAAAATACACCATGGCGTTTCACTTGAGAAATGATCTTAATTATCTTATAATATCAAATTCTGCAGTTCATGCTTAAAAAAGCTGGCAAGCATTTTTGTTAATGAATCATGTAATGTCACAGGTGTACGGTCGTCTGAGCGATGTATATTGTGTTGACAATTGAATTCAAGAGAGACCTTAATTTTCTTCCAGACTTCCGTGTTACACATATAATGAAGAACAAAGCTTTCATTTAAACTTTTGGAAATTATTCAAGCATACCTTGCTGGTAACAAGTTAAGGCTTATCAGATAACCTCAGATATAACAAAGTAAAAAAAATCACTAGAAATCAAAATACTACCAGAAAGGCAGTACTAAAAAAAGTAAAAAGACAGAAGGCAAATGGTAATTTTTTCATCTGATGGCCCATTTTCTAAGAAGTTTTCATCATTATATGAGACTTAACATAGTCTATACTGTTTATTATTTTGATTTTAGCTTAAATAAATGCTTATACTTTTTAAACTGTAACTTTTGCGTAGATAGCCTTATTCAGAATTTATAGACATGTTATCTTATTTTAATTTTCAAAGAAGGGGCAACTTCAAAGAAGGAACGTATAAAAAAGGCGACAACGACAGATGGTCTTACTTACTACATCCTACACCTATATTATATACAGAGGCTCTCAAGAATTTCGTGCATGGCCCTGGGTTCACAAATTGCTGAAGGGTTCACTGGCCCTTTCATGAAATTATCATTTGATAATTTCTTTCGGGGGGGGGGGGGCCACGAACCCCATTTCGAGAATTGATGGTTATTCGATTAATTCCAGTTAGTTAAAAATTCGTTTCATCTTAAAAGAAATCAGCAGCCATATATTCACTATCTAAGTGTAATCAAACAGCTTGTGGTACCGAACTGTAAGTAAGGAGCGATGCAGCTTAATAGTAACCGAAAGTCTAAGAAACAGTCTCGATAACAATAGATACATTAACAGAACCGAATTTCGGTGCTTATTCAAAATATGCAAAATTCATCAAATTTAATGGTACCCATCAAAAGTTAAGAGCCTGGGAAAATTATCCCAATTTTTGAAAAAGGGGGAAATACCCCCAAAACATTAAGTGATCTTAACGAAAATCATTCCATCAGATTCAACATACCAGAGAACCCTTTTGTAGAGATTTCAAGTTCCAATGTAGGCTACGAAACTGTGGAATTTTGCATTTTTTGCCAGAAGAAAGATCACGGATGTGTGCTTACTTGTTTTTTTCCCAGGGGTGATGATAACGAACCAGGGATCGTAGAAGATCTGGAAATCACGTGGGAGGATTTCCCATGGAGGAAGGGAATTTTTCATAGAGGGGAGCCGGATTTTCCCAGCATTATTAAAAAAACGACTAGAAATTAATAATAATAATAAAAAAAGTTTTTCATCTGAAAGTAAGAAGTAACATTAAAACTTGAAACGAATATAACTTATTACGTATATGAGGGGGGTTGCCCCCTTTTCAATACCTCGTTCTTTACGCGAATTTTTTTAGTACTTTTAAAAGAGTTATATATTCTAATTAAACAGCGATTGCGATTAAGGAGTCATTCTTAAAGAATCGGGACAAAATTCGAGATTTAGCGTAAAGAGCGAGGAATTGACGAGGGGGCGAGCCCCCATCATATACGTCATCATTTCTGTTCGTTTTAAGTTTTAATGTTGGTCCTTACTTTCAGTTGAAAAAATTTGTTTCTTTTACTTAATCTTTGACAAAAAAGAACTCTTTGAACTAGAAAAGCCCAAAAAGAGCTACCGCAGCTTAAACTTAAAAAAAAATTGCGTGGGTTTTTCTTAAATGTGTTGCTTGTTTTAATAAAAAAAGTGTGACGTGAACAATCAAAAAGTCTAAGTTTAGCACATTTTGTTGGGAAATTTTATATTCAAACACGCATGAAGTAAAAGCAGTATGGCTGTGGTGTTTTTCAAAAATTTTCTAAAATTACTATTTCAAAGATCGCTAAGCCTCTTCTAAAAGTAGGATTTAGTTTAGAGCATAGCATAAAAAATGTCCAGATTACCCCGTTCCGAGCTTTATCTTCACTGTACAAAGCTGCCACTTCATTGAATTTCATACCACTCTCCAGTTTTTGCAAAGCTTCAAGAATTTTTGATTGTTTTTCACAAAGGATGTGGCGCACCTGAAAATTAAAAAGACGTTAATTAAGAAGCCATGTCTGGTATAATACTTAACCCACGGTTCGTAAAACTAACATGGGTACCAATTCACAATAATACAGAAAAGGGGAAGGATTTTTTGTCAATTTTTTCACAAAGGATGTGACGCATCTGAAAATTAAAAACACGCTAATTAAGAAGACGTGTCTGGTATAATACTTAACCCACGGTTCGTACAACTAACAGGGGTACCAGTTCACGAAAATATAGAAAAGGGGGAAGGAATTTTGTCAATTTTGCTATGAAGGTACAAAAATGTATTTTTCAGGATTTAGGTCGGGGTTGTAACTAAATAATTGAATAAATATTGACGGTCTCTTGGGGTGTGGTTATAATAGTAAATTTGAAATTGTTTAGTGGTAAGGTGTGTGATGCCGAGCAGGATGTGCGATTTCTATTAATTTTTTTATTAATTATTTTGTCCTTTATCATTTTATTGTATTTTTGCCAAGTTTTTCACTTATAAGTGTGGCTGTTAATATTAATGTTGTTGTTTGGTATAATAAATATATCTCCCTCTTGAAAAATGACCCAATCCACCATCAACCCCGAGCATATATGTACAAAATATGCAAGATGATCCCTTCAAGAAACAGTAGAGATTAACCCCTCCCCAGTGATTCCTAAGACCCCTGATACCCGTTGATTTTCAAATTCTGTTAAGTTTTTAAGTTAAGTTCAATTTCGTTTATTAACAAAATGTAACTAAACAAAATAAACTGGCCTGTCCATGAACTTGCAAAAACAAGTTGAAGTATGGACATGCCAGGAATAAAGATTTCCTCAAAACTGATTATAAGAATGAACTCAGTGTACAACCAATACTGATAATTCAAATAAATACAAAAAGCATTCCTCTCTGAACTGCTGCTAGGGTGACCATAACAATAATACCGGGAAAATTAGTAATAAAAAAAGTCGGGAAAAATAGTTGTTGTTGTTGTTGTTTGGGGTTTGACGCGTTCGACCAATAAATCATATGCGTTCGTATCACTCAGTTGTTCTGTGCCTTCTATGATCACTAGCTTGCTTGGGTGTCACTTAGTCATTATTCACTGAGCCAGAACAGTATCGCTTGACTTGCTAATGGAGGGGGGTTATTTGCCCGCAGCAACTGCCTGCGTTGAAAAACGGGAATCAAAATACTGCAACTATGCATTGTCAAACAGCAATTAAAATACATGTACAACACAATAATAAAAAGTAATACAAGTTTTACACATTATAACCAATAACAATACAACCAAATGTTGATAAAATATACCTAAAATGATAAATGGGGCAATTCTAAAAATCCTATTTAACAGTTAATAATAATTAAAAAAAAAAAAAAAAAAAAAAAAAAAAAAAAAAAAAAAAAAAAAAAAATTATAGGGAATGAACCAAACCAGTAGTCTTAACAAATCTGCCTAATAGGTTTGTGCTTAGTTTTTTAGACCAAGGAGGAGACGTGTGATGTCCCAGAACAGAACGCATTGTGAATGCACTAAATTCCTTCTCACAGCAATTTCTTAGTACTTCTCTCTCTTTTTCGTATGTTCTACAGTTAAAGATGATGTGGCGTATATCTTCATACACTCCACAAGTGTCACAGTTGGGGGATGGAGCCATTTTCCACTGGAATAGTGTTGATTTTGTCTTTGCATGGCCACATCTAAGACGAAATAGGCAGGTAGAAAGGATGCGAGAAGTGAGGTACATTTCTTTTGAAGGCTGCTTATAATCATAAAGATCGAGGAGCTGAGTATGAGAAGAATGGAGCCAGGCCTCTTCTTCTTCAAAAATTTTTGAGCTAATTAAAGAAAGAAGTTCAGGACCAGTGATAGGGGTTTGGGTGATCAGGCCTAGTTGGGAGGCTTGTTTTGCAGCCTAATCTGCTAGTTCGTTTCCTGTTATACCACAGTGTACTGGAACCCATATGAATAGAACAGATATACCCTTTTTTGCAAGTTGAGTAACCAAATTTTCAATCTCAATGGCAACCTTTCTTGCTTGGTGTTGCTGGTGTGAGAGGTAATCCAGAGCTGAAAGTGAATCAGAGCAGACAATATACTTCTGGTATTTGCTCTGTGTTTGGCTTGATATGGCTTGAAGTGAAAACTTAATTGCCATAAGCTCTGCAGAGAAAATTGTCAGGTTAGGGGGTAAACGGTATGAAAGAGACAGGCTCTGGGAGGGTATAACTACTGCACAACTGCATTTTGTTACTGTCTTTGAGCCATCTGTATAAACTTGAATGTATTCCTCATATTCTGCCAGCTTTCCCAGGAATATGGTTTTCATCAGTGCTTGGGGGAGGCCCTCCTTTTTTTTGATGGTGATGTTAGGAATAATCAATTCCTTAATTCCCTTGGAGGCCATAGACAAATCATCACCCAAATTGACAGTCAGCCTGCCATTCTCTATGAACTCTTCCATGCCCGGAAGGCAAAGGAATCTCTGGAAAGAAGACATCTCTGTTGGTGGAAAAATAGTAATAAAACATATCCGCTTCATATCCCTCTTAACATAATGTGCAATGTGTGCAAACACGGTTGTCGGTATGATATTTTAAATGTCTGAATATATTTGATATAAAGTCAATGCAGCAATGTAACCACAATTTTAAAAAGTAATGATTGCATGGGTCTCGTGGGAATAACGAAACAACTTCTAAAAAAAGCATTTCCGTATACTCTCCCACCAACCTTTTATTTGATTAAAAAATTGGAAGATACGATCTGTATTTTAATACCGATTGTGAATCAAACAACTAAACATTACAAAGATTCACGCTGCCTGGCCAACAGAAATCATTGCAACAAATGGGCTAATCTCGTGCTTCCAATCAGACACAATGAAAATCATTGGATGTTTACGAATCAAACAAGGTGCCACATCTCTACCTTTACCACACCTCTAAAAAGTTGGCAGTGGGGCAGGAATAGGTGTAGCTAGGATTTAGTTAGTTTTTACACATAGTCAGGACTTAGCTCGTGTTTGCACTGAATCAGGACTTCGCTTGTTATGGCACCAAACCAGGATTTAGCTTATTTTTACACTAAATCAGGATTTAGCCCATTTTTGCATATTTATTATTTTTTTTCCACATATATATATATATATATATATATATATATATATATATATATATATATATATATATATATATATATATATATATATATATATATATATATATATATATACCGCAACAATTAAGTGCCTTGTCCCTCAAAATTTTCGAGATAATGCATCTTATGGGCGAACCTTTACTCAAAAAAGTGGGGTCAAAACGCATTGGTCATCTCTTCAATGATTATGATAACATTAACACAAATCTGTCTTTCTTCGTTCAAAAGCTGGGTTTCTTGCCACAGGCCAACTTTCACTGCTATTAAGAAAGAGGCATAAGAAAAGCTTTATATTTTTTGTGACGACCGTACTTTTAACATCAGGAAAAATGTAATACTCTTTAAGAATGAGGACAGAAGACCCCTCCCCCAATTAATAGCTGAAATCCCGGATCCCCTTTACGTAATTTTCTATTTATTCCGAGAAAATGTTAGTGGATGGGGCCAGAAAGCAACCATACACCTTAAGCAGTTCTGCTGTTTAGTTTCACTTCAATTTGAACTGGCACCTGCCTGCTTGAACAGAGCTTTCCAGTAAAGAAACTTGTTTGAACAGTCTCAGATATTTCTCTTTGACACGATTCATGCAATTTAACTTCAGTTCACACTGGAAGGTTAAGTACAAGCAAAATATTTCTTTTGAAATCAGGCAAAAATTACTTATAGTTTTCAAAAATTTAAGTGTTATATTCATCAATTTGGCCAAAAGTCAAGACTTTTCACAAAAACTGAAAACTAAAGATATTTGACCCTTATCAATGTTTCGTAATAAACCAATTTTCCTTTTAGAAGCAAGCTTGTTCAAACCATTTAATCTTTACAAAAGAAATCCACGAAAATTAAGAACATCTTGCCAAATAATCGTAAATTTTCTTGTTATTACGAGCCAATTACAATCCTATAATCGTTTAATGGGGATGCCAGTACTGTCCAATAAAAACATGCCAATAACGTCTTCCAACATACAGTTCTATCATTACAAATAGCTTCAAAGGCCACCAGATAACTGACCCCTATTTTTTTAACATTGCAGTAAAGGACAGTTGGACATCCCTATTATACACTTTTGTCTGTGAGTAAAAATTAAGCAAAATCATCCTTTCTGAGCACAGGCACAACTATATAAGGCTTCCTAAATAAGAATAGGATCATTCATCAACTCCACAGTAAAAGTTTACGCTGTTTGTAACAGCTTCAGAGACAAGACCCTAAGTAATTTCTTGCAACAGAATGAAATTGGTGACCCGAGGGAAGAAAAAACTAGAACACAATCAAAGTATTAATTGACAATAGAATTAACCAGACAATGTGTCCAGGGTTGAGGGATTAACGTCTTTCATGCCAGTATTACCACTTACTCATCATAGCGTCATCAAAACTTTTCAAATCTAGGGGGGGGGTAAATTGGCCATTTATCATCAAAAATACATAAAAAATAGGTATTTTAATCAAATTTCCCCCGAAAGCTATTTTTCAGAATCTAAGGGGGGGAGGGTAAAATTCGGGATGGGGGAGTCAAATGCCCCCTGCCCTCCCCCTCAATTATTGCCACTGTCATCCATTAGTTTAATGTTCAACAAACATTACGAATAAGATAAAATATAGTTTTAAGTTGTCCTCACACTGAACCCCACAAAGAGTCCATGGCTTGTAAGCGAAATTGCATTTTAATTGTACACATTACATTGTTTCTTGTTGTTTTTGTTGTTTTTAACAACAATTGTTTTTGTGGTTTCTTGTTGTTTTTAAGTAAGCACAGTGCAGCATAACAAAGAAAGAAAAAACTTCAAAGTTTTCTGGGATAAACTAAATGATTATATAAAACAAACAACTAAACTTACATTGGAACAAACGCTTATACACTGTTCTTCATTTTTTCCCTGCAAATTTTGCGAAAGCCCCTTTTTTATTCAGCGTTGTATAGACATAACAGAAAACTATTTAACTAGTTAGAATTCAAAAAAAGTTATTTTTTTCAAAACAGCACAGGAAAAGCATACTTTCATGGGCTGATTCATTTGGTGTTTTGTCCATAAAATGTCAAAAGGGAACAGGGCTTAAGAAGAACTAACCTTCACCGAAGAGCCGGTTCCTGACTTTTTATCCTTTCCTTTTTCTTCAGTTGACTCTTTGGGTTTTGCAGCCTTTTTTGGGGCCATTTTATCAGAAGAGCTGTTTTATCTCTAGCTGGCAACAATGCTTTACAATTTAGCTATGAATCTGAAAAGTAAAAGCCATGTAATTAGCATTTCAAGCGTGTATAAAGCCAACAAAGTATACTGACGTTCTTATACACCAAACAATTCTGCATAAACAGCGTAACAGATTATATTTTCTTGACTAACAACTGTCACAGACAAAACAAAAAGAGAAAAAAAAAGAAGAAACGAATTCAAGTTGCCGAGCAAGTAATGATAAAAACGAAATACAAATCACAGGCATTACTGAAGTCGAAAATCAGAGACATTTTGAAAAAAAAAATTTGCATTTGGAAAAGAAATTTCTTTTTTATTCTTTTGTCATATAATACAACATAAAAAATAGAACATTTCCAATGCTAAACTCCCCCCCTTCCTAATAGAACAAATGCTATAAAACAGTCCAGAATTGGACTGAAACACTAGTTTCGAAGCAGCACATTTCCTAAGGGGATCTCCAGTCTTCCTGCATGTTCCTTCAAAGGGGATAGGGAGTTTCATTTTTCTTTCCTTAGATGTGTTAGCGTTTAAACAGTTATTATCTTTAAAAGTGCCCTTCCCGTGTTAGCTAAATAAGAATTGAAAATGATGTGGACTTACTTTCTAGCAGTGATTAAATCACAAGATACAATCTATGCAGCCACAAGAACAAAGGGACAAAACGGCCAATTCAAAATCTTCCAAAATCAAAATGCCGTTTAAAACAGATGCTTCATAATTAGATTTTGGTAGAAAGTTCAATATATTACATCTTGTTCAAATCATAAGTATGCAAATATTTTTCATCTGTGTTACTGTATTGCCAAAAACGGCCCAAACCCCACTAGAACCCCTTCACAGTATGTTCATAACCTCACAAATTTAGAGATGGTATATCTGTTTCAGCTTGTGATCGCTCAAAGATTGATCCTAAATTTTTTAACATTAAACACTGAAAATCTATAAGATTGGAGAACGTCTTAAATCTAAAGACAAATTTCACAGATGACTTTAATTTGTGCCATAGTTGGCATTACGCCCTTCTAAGCTCGCTGATTACACTGCCTTATAGTTTTCTCTCTATCACCTATGGCTTTTTCTTCTGCCACCCAATTGTAATTTAAAATGTTTACTAGCAACTTTCTGTTGGCTAGCAGAGACAGAAGTGTTAGCTATAAATTCTTAGAAAACACATTAATTGGGCAGAAAAAAAATATAACCTCAGCAAATAATAGTTTGAAAAAGAGCTTATTAAAATTGAGTAAAAGTAGAGAAGATGGGCATTTTGCAAACTTTAGAAAAGTTCAGGTCAGCATAAAGCTTACAGTAGTTATAAACTTCCACTACTTTTGTTAATACAACTTATTAGATTATATTAGTAAGATTATTATACACTACAAAACTAAGATCAGTTATATAAGACATTTTTATGGAGAGTAAAGAGCAAATTTAAAAATCTAAAATAAGCAGAAGTTAGAATATAGAAAGTGTCAAATCTAAAAAAGTAAAATTTAATAACAAACTGTAAGAATTTTGTTTTCAATACTAGCATATTTCAAAGGCAGACCCCAATGTCACAAGGGCACAAATAATTGACACCAGAAAAATCTGGGGGGGAGGGAGGATCCCACCCCCAGCCCCCTAGATCCGCCCCTGGCATATTTGTATTGATTGCTTTGGTTTTATTAGTTTATTATGTAGTATGTCAATGGTTTCTTATTTTTAAATCCAATGCTGACAAATACGCTGAAATCAATTGATTAAATTAAGCTTTGATTTTAGACTAGTCAAATAACTTTTCACAAATCACGAAAAAAATTCTGACAATACTTAATTGTGACAGTTCCTCTTACTGGAGGTTTATGGTTATACTTTTATAGTTTAAAATCTTCAATTTTTTTATATCTCTTTGTTGTAGACTTAGCTACAATTCTATATGTTCTGAAAAATTTTTATGTTCTTATAGCTAATATATATGTTCTTAACTATATGTTCTGAAAATTAGAAAAATGACGTATTTTTAACTTACGAAGTAAGATCCGAGTGATCGGATCTTAATGAAATTGAAGTTTAACACAACCAAAATTATGAGCAAGTTTTAAACTCGACAGGAGAGATAGAAAAATATATTCATGTACAATACACAAACAGTAAAACCAAATACATAATGATATGCCCCCCCCCCCTCAAAAGGCTTTATGGCTAGGGAAAAAAACCACAAACACTAAAAAAGAAACTAAAAAAAAGCCACCCTCTACTGATTACCCACCTAAAACCAAACCAGAGTAGAGTCCTATGCACAATAAACAATACAAGACACGATTTGAACTTGTTCCAGAAGCAAAAACTGCACAGGATCAATGATAATAAAGAAGCCACATTTTATAAAGGCACCAAACAAGTGATAGAATGCAAACAATTCCATTGTTTATGAAATCACACCAACTCATCCAAAAACATTCCAGGTTGTCAATATGACTGACCCATCTTTACCATATGTTGACAAAAAAATAGCTTTTCTTTCCTCATTTTAAAAAGACACTTGCAGGGGAAATTTACTCTTACACTCATAATTGTTAAAATACAATGAGATAAACAATTATTTCTTAGACAAACTTTTTTAATAGTAAAAAAATCACTTATTTTCCAGCTAAAAACTAGTTTCTAGTAAAGTAGATTATGAACTAAATTGGCAATTACAATTCATGTTCATTTCTTGTTTTCTTTAAGTCCTAAATATTTGGAATATTAAGCATATATACCACATGTCTATGTGCTGTTAAATATAGCTTCCATTTGGATTCTTTCAGCAAAGAAGAGGCTTAATAATTCACATACACATCAGCATACGGTGTAAAAGATATAATATGATTTTTGTAAAATTTAGACATGTTTCAAGTGATGCTACCAAACCTTTCCAAAATTTCCTATTTCATTACAACAAATTGCAAAAGCTTACTGAGTAAGCATAGTTATTGTGCTCTACTGGATGAAGTATTTACGCTGAATGAAAATCAAGTTTACTGTGCTATGGAATAAAATTGATCTAATTTATTATTGTGTAAAATAAAAATCTAGTTATTGTGCTCTATTGGATGTAGTATTAATGTGGAATGAAAATCTAGTTTACTATGCTGTGGAATAAAATTATGCTAGTTCATTATTGTGTGCAATGAAAATCTAGTTATTGTTCTCTAATGAATGTGGCAATTACATGGAATAAAAATCCAGTTTCATTCACAGCCATGAACTTATTTCATTTCAGTCATGGAAAAAAGTAAAACTAGCTGAATACAAATTTTCCTTAATATCAAAGAAAATTTCTAGTAAGTGACTTTCTACCCTGTGATTTGTTGAGATTTTAAAATGTTGGGGATTTGGTGAGAAAATCACACATTGCATGCAAATTTGGCCAACATTTTGATAGAACATATAAATCTTATAGCAGAAAAGAAATATACTACTTAATATTTTGGTAAGGTAATTAGTCAAGCAGGGGTATATTTAAGGAAACCCCCCAAAAATTCTGAAAACTGCTTAAACAGTCCTAAATACTTATCTTATTACTAAAAGTACATTACTTCACCTTCCTCTTACTCTTCAACTCTGATGGATAGATGTACCTTAGATTTTCCAAATATGATTTTACAATAAGATTCTGTTACAACCAGTGTACCCAATTGTTCAGTTTGGGACGGGAGTCAGTGGCGTGACTCTGTAAGCTTAGCCAGAGTCGACCCAGCTTTAAATGGGTACCTGGAGAAATCTGGGGAAGGTAAACAGGAAGGGTGTGCGAAAGCACAGGATGGTTGGCCCCCAACCCCCCATTGCACTTCCTGGCTGAAGGGCCAAGAAACGGAGATCAGCACTGCCGGTAGGGACTGTAAAGTCTAATGCTGTATCCTTTACCTTTTACCTTATAATTGTTTGCTATTGTGAAATATACTGGGAATATGTAAAGTGGGCTTTATATTTATCAATAAGAAGAGGGGGGATAAAGCAATGCACCTTTGAGAATGAGTTTAGTAAATATTTATCACGGTTGTAAACTGGTTTCCAGATTCTTGTAGGATTACCTTTGAATACATACAGGTCTTATTCTTTACCAATATTTTTTTTTGAATAACACAATTGCTACTACTAACCCTCTCTCCATCAATAGTGCTTGGATATACTGATAGGCATATGCAATTTTAAAAAAATATGGATTTAGGTGATTTATAATGTTTTTTTTTTTTTACTTATTTCTCATTAGGACTTAATCCAAATTTCAAAAAGAAAGAAAAACAAAGGAATATTTTATTTAGCTTGGGTAACCTATTTCACATCAGGTCATCTTTGATAGGCAGATTAAAGTGTTTTGACATCTTGAGACAATGCTCAAGTTCCCATTGTCTGGAGACATTGCTATCTTTGGTAATAGTGTGTCCAGGTTTTTAGTAGATGAGTACTTTGAACTGAAAAACATTTTCCTTCTTTTGTTGCTTAGTTCTGGAAGTATGCATGTTGTCTTAGCATGTTGTCTTGAAGCAGTTGCAGCTGATAACAAAATCATTTCACTGATAAACAGGACCTCTACACAACTACCATAATCTACTTCCTTCATATCTCAGAAATGCTGCGGGTCCCTGAGCTGTATCAGAGATGCTTGTGTTTTCTCCAAATATGATGGCTTAAAAAAATGACTGACAATTGCTTTGCACAACTCACTAACCCAATTATAGAGAATCTGAGTTTGCATCTTCTCTGACTGGAATTATCTATTTGGGTCCATAACAAATGGTAGCATATACGCTAGGAAGGCAAAATATGCTTTGAAGATTGGTGACAGCAATTTCTCAGATTAGCTGTGGCTTTGGCTGGCTTTTTCTCTTCTTTGAAGCTTTCACTCCAAAACAAAAGTAGCAAGCATTCCTATTGCTCGAGATAGGAGAGAACTACTGGGAGTCAGGAAAGCCAACTAGTTGTGACATGGCCAACTGTCATGCTTGTCAAGCTCCATGAATTTCTGCATTTTGATGAACCCTCCAGTCCATTTGGGGCTTCTGCAAATAATAATTATAGATGTCCTGACAGAATTTTTCAACGTCTGGAGATGGCTTCTGACTTGCTGCACTAGCACACAAATGAATTGAATGGCATGTGCACTCAAGGACAAGCATTGTGCTTTGCTTGCACATCACCTTGTCCTCCCATTATGACAGATGCATTGTCTGATGCAAAAAAAAAAATAAATTCTGCTTTGTAACTACAATTTCTTTAAACAGAAAGTTTGTTAACATTGTGTGTGGATCTCCAGCTGTGCACTGCTGTACTTCTGTCAGCTTCAAGAATGAGTCTTTCACAACTTTCTTCCATCAACCACTCTGATCTTCCTCCACTTCATCAATGTGACAAACTACAACCAATAGGTTTATGGAATTACTCACATCAGTACTGTTGTCAATTATCATAGGAAACAGTTTTTTTATTTCATGAGGCAGCCCAAGTCATCAAATACAACTTCTCCAATTATAAAATTTATCACTAGTGTTGTTTTAGTGAAACCACACTGGACTCTCTTTGCAATTTCAGAGTCAGGAAAAGCCCTCTTCAAGGTTTCAGGAAGTTCCTTCATGATGTTGATTGGAAAGTTATGGTGTGCCACAAATCCACTTAAAACTAACTCCTCCTGTCTGATTTTCTGGCTAGTTAAAAGTCTGTCCGTGTTTGCTTCCAGAACATTCGTATTAAACTGGTCCATGGAAACTGCACAAAGAGTCGAAGACACGTTTTTCAGATGTGTAGGATTGCTTAAATGGCGCCTAATATGGAAGCTACTGCCTGACAAGTAAATGCTACACAAAATGCAGTGCGGCTTACTTGTGAGTCCTTCACCAATGTAACGTTTATCCTCCTGGTCAATATTCCAGTTAGATGTCAATGTTCTCTTGTCAAATTTCTTATTTCTGGCGCCTTAATTTGCTACAGTAGCTTTTCGACATTGCACCCAAGGACAAGCATTGTGCTTTGCTTGCACATCACCTTATCCTCCCATCATGACAGATGCATTGTCTGATGCAAAAACAATCAAATTCTGCTTTGTGACTGCAATTTCTTTAAACAGAAAGTTTGTTAACACTATGTGTAGATCTCCAGCTGTGCACTGCTGTACTTCAATCAGCTTCAAGAATGAGTCTTTCACAACCTTCTTCCATCAACCACTGTGATCTTTTTTCACTTCATTGATGTGACATACTACAACCGCTAGGCTTTTGGAATTACTCACATCAGTATTCTCGTCGATTATTATTGAAAAACAGTTTTTTTTCATGAGGTGGCAGAAGTCTGCCACCTCATGAAAAAATCTATCAAAACTATTCAAAAATCTATCCTCATTTGCTTCCAGAACATCTGTATTAAACTGGTCTATGGACACTGCACAAAGAGTTGAACACACTTTTCAAATGTGTAGGATTGCTCAAATGGCACCAAATATGAAAGATACTGCCTGACAAGTCAATGTTACACAAAATACAGCATGGCTTTCCTGCAGGCCTTTTACCAATGTAATGTTTACCCTTGGGGTCAATATTCTAGTTAAATGTCAATGTTCTCTTTTCTACTTCTTACTTTCTTACTTCTGGCACCCTTCTTTGCTACAGAAGCTTTTTGACATTGAGCTTCTACAACCAATTCTTCAGCAACTGAAGGTTCTTTGTCTTGGGAAGTGCTGCCAAGACTATTACCTTAATTACCTTAATTTGCACTTCGGAGAAAATTAAGATCTGTAAATCTGTTGAATGCTCCTGAGTTGAATCGGTGATGTCTCATAGCAGGTATGAGCAGGACGGAATGTCCCACTCATACTTCCAGTCTTTCGTGGCCCACTCTTTATCCAGTGCCTTCTTGAATGCTTTGGGGGTGGGGGCTGAGACTGTTGCTTCGCACAGTTCATTCCAGGGGTTGACGACTCTGTTGGTGAAGAAACTTTTTCTGGCCCTGGTTCTGACTGACTGCTTGAACAGCTTCTTTGAGTGTCCTCTGGTGCACTGTGGGGGGCCTGGGTGGATGGGCAGGATCTTGGCATATGATGAGTTCAGCAATTTGCGGGTCATCATCATGTCGCTACGGTTGCGCCTGTACACGAGGGTAGGGAGGTTGAGAGCCCGTAAACGATCTTGATAAGGTTTGTCTCCAAGGTTTGTGATGGCCTTGGTTGCTCTCCTCTGGACTCCCTCAATTAGCCTGACATCTCCTTTGTATGTTGGGAAGGCAGCGCACATGCCAAAATCCAAAACGGGTCTGACTAGTGCCTTGTAAAGTTTCAGGAAAACTAGTGGGGATCTGCTGGTAACTGTTCTTTTGATCAGACCTAAGTTTTTGTTGGCCTGGGACACGCTCTTGATGGTGTTGGCATGGAACTTGAGAAGGCTGTCAACGATGACCCCAAGGTCACGTTCCTCTGTGCTGGTCTTGATGGGTGAATCAGAGTTGGAGGCATGTTCATGCATATGGTATTGGGCGCATGGGTTTGAGGATCCAAAGTGTAGCATGCTGCACTTGCTTATATTGAACGACAAGAGCCATTTGTCTGCCCACAGCTGGATTTTCTGGACATCTGTTTGCAGGGATTTTACATTCACTGCTCCAAATAGCTTTGAGTCGTCAGCATAGAGAGACAAGTTGTTTTCCACCTCGCTGAATATCCTCGCGGAAAAGACCTTTTCACCTCCAGCACCAAATAGCCTGACTCTCTGGGTTCGTCCTGACAGGAAGTCCATAAGCCAATCAACCAGGTTGGGGTGTAACTGGGCAGCAGTAAGCTTTTCTCTTAGCCTTTTGTGTGGGACTTTATCAAAGGCCTTAGCAAAGTCTAGTAAAACTAGGTCCACTGGCAGTCCTTTGTCAAGCAAATCTGTAATGATGTCATATGTTTCCAGTAAGTTTGTTCCAACTGACTTACCTGGTTGAAACCCATGCTGATTAGGGGATAGGATATTGTTGACTTTCAGATGTTCCAGTATTGCATCATTGACCACTCTTTCAAGGATTTTTGCGACTACTGATGTGAGACTTATAGGTCTGTAGTTTTCTGCTTTAAGTCTGCTGCCTTTTTTGAATATTGGGGTCACAAAAGCAGTTTTCCAATAAGATGGGACAGATTTGGCATTAATGGACTTTTGGAATAGGTCAGACAGTGGTCCTGCGATGATGGTTGCCAGTTCCTTCAGCAGTCTTGGGTGTGAGTGATCTGGTCCAGCCGATTTATTTGTGTCAAGATTTTGAAGCCGTTTGAGGATGTTGGAGGGGTCGATGCTGACTTGCTCCATCGTTGTGGGGGCTTCATAGCCTGGGCAGTTTGGCAGGGGGCCTTCCGGTTCACAAGTGAAAACTGAAGCAAAGTGCCTATTTAGTTCGTTTGCTACATCAGTTATGTTGGTTACAGTAGTGCCACCGGGTTTCACCAGTCTGGAGACAGTTCGACGGGAGTGGTTCTTGCTAGAGACATAATTCCAGAATTTTTTAGGATTTGTCTTACTTTCTTTGGCAAGATTGGACTCCAGATTTTCGCAGAGTTTTCTGGTGAGGTTTCTCAGCTTGTTTCGTGCCTTGGTGAATTTTGTGTGTTGCTGCAGGTCTCCTGACTGCCTGAACTTTTTCCATGACCTCTTTTTCCTGTTTATTTCTCTTTTGATGTCTTTTGTCATGTAGGGGAGGGATCTAGGTTTTGGTTTGAAACTGGTCTTTGTGTGGGCATCCTGAGCTTTCAGCAAAACACCCTTGAATTTGGTCCATTGCTCGTCAACTGTGCCACTTAGTACATTTGGCCAGTCTGTAGTGGATAATTCATTTCGAATAGCAATGTAGTCGATAAACACTTTTTTGACTAGCTTGTTCTTAAGTACCTTCACTTTCAGCATGAGCTCTATAGTTAGGTGATCGCTTTTACCAAGGGGTGGTGAGTAATCAATACTTTGAACTAAGCTTTTGTCATTCAAGATAACCAGGTCAAGTGTTGTTGGGCGCTGAAACAATCTGTACCTAGTTGGTTGGTCAACTATCTGGTGTAGGGACAAGTCACTGAGGCAATTTAGGAAAGGCTGTTGCTTGTCTTGTTTGGTTGGAGTGGCACCAAATCCAAACCCGTCTATCCAGTTTATAGATGGAAGGTTGAAATCGCCGGCAATGAGCAGATGTCCTTTGAGGTTCGAATTTAATGTGTATATTATTTCTGCTATTGCTTGTTTGGTTACAACTTGGGTTGGGGCTGAGGGACTTCTGTAGATGCATCCGATTCTGACTGTCTCTGACTCATGGCTCCCTGGCACACATAGATCAAAGCAAACTGCCTCAACAAAGGGGCAAAGGAGAGGAACATCAATTATCTTTGTATTGTATCCTGCTTTAGCGAGGGCTAGTGTTCCTCTTTTGCAACCTTGGGACAACAGATTTGAGAGAACTCGGTAACCTGGGATTTTCACATGGGAATTGTGAAGTTTGTTACTACTGTTTTTAGGGCAGACTTCAGTCAGTAAGATCACATCGAACTTTTTTGAGTCAATTAGGGTTTTTAGTTCATCAATTTTGTTGGGCAACTGGTCAACATTAGTAACACATACACTAAAGTCAGAACTTACGGTTGCTGGTTCTGGTTGGCTTCTGTCCAGTATGGTTTGTCTGTTGTTATTTTCACCAGAGTCACTTTCTTCCTCAACAGAAACAAAGCTCAAGTCTTCTTCTTCTTCCTGGGAAGCCTCCGCAGTTACAATAGTACTTGAAAAACTTGAATCAGCTGAATTCTGACATGACACGAGCGAATTATTAGATATAACATTTGAATTAACATTAGCAGGAATAGCTCTTAAATCGACATGGGAAATATTTGGAGAAGGATTGGATAAAGCTTCACAAGAAATATCAACTGACGATTTATCAAAACGAAGCACTGGGAAAAAAAACTATTTACATAAGGATGTGATGATATAACTAGGTTTCCATCGTGGATTGCTTTGGAGGGGACTGGGTTGGCGCTTCCCAACTGCGATGAGCAGCCTCGTTTTTTGGAACGATTTGGCCCTTGAAGATCATGAGGTTGGGCTCACCTGAGCTTATTCTTCTTTTCAACTCCTCAACTAAAGCCTTCCTCCTGTTTCTCTCTGTCTTGGATGCGTCACCACGAAATTGTATATCCTCGTGGAGCTCGCGGGAGCAGTTGATGATTGACCTTTTGATGTCCAGGCTTGGGACAGTAAAAAGGACAGGAGGAGGGCATGCAGATGGCAGAGAATTAGTAGGGATTGGAAGTCTTCTCACATATTTGATGTGAACGTCTCTGAGCTTATACTGTTGATCAATATAAGATTTGATGAATAGTTGGTCATTGGGTTGCAGAGGGATCCCGAACGCAACAATGTTAAGGGCTCTACGTTGTCTGTCCCTTTCTTCAGAAAAGTGGCGCTGGATCTCACTATCAAGATGCTGGGTGAGATTGGCTTTGATGCTTGTTGTCTCTTGAAGAACTACCGTCTGGACTTCGGAACGCATTTCAGAGAGTGAGCATTTTTTGGACACCCGGGTTTCCAGTGCTGACACTTGTGATTTTATCTCACTGACAGTTTTTGAGATTTCAGCTTTTAATGATTTTTCCAAGTCTTTTAAAGATGCTTGGACAATTTCTTGAAAGGCCGCTTGAGATGGGATTTTATCAATAATCTCATTTTTCATGCTATCTATTGTAGCTTTTATGATATTCTCAACACTAGCATTTTGAGTATTAACAGATGTTGATCCATATTTACATGCTGGGCACTTGATACAAATATCTACACGTCGGGGTACTATCAACAACAGCACCTACAGTTGAGGTCTCTGATTGACCTTCTGTTTCCCCTTCTATGTCAGGACTTACAGACTGCATCACCTCAGAGTCTGCAAACATCCTCCTCATAGCAAGATGAGAAGATTGGTCTCTAATGTTTGTCAAAATATCTGAGCTTTTGTCTTCTTCACTGGTATCACTATTGTTTATCAATATACTTTTTCTGGCCATTTCTGGAATTCTGTTCTGTGAGTTTTCAGTTTCATATCTGTTGCAAGAGGGCTGAGAAATAGGACATGTAGGAATGAGAGGGTGATCCTTACTAACATTTGCAGTTTTGGTCTGAGATAGATGTCTCCCAACAGGCTTGAAAAAGTGGTTAATAGATAGCTGTTATTTGCTCATCTAAAAGCAAATCTAAAAGAAATGAAAAATCAAAAGAATATTTCACAATTTCTTATTTTTATTACACTCAGTGCATTCAGTCAGGAATTAAGCAAACAGGCTGACTTCTGTTGAACCTTAGTAAGAAAAATAAAGATACCCACCTTGAGCAGACACTGATTGTTATGACTATATGGGATGTGGGAATTATGACTATATGGCATATGGGGATTCACATCCAATTTTATAATGTAACTAATTGCTTACGCAAAAACTGAAACATAGCTTATGCATAAAGCTGGATAGCCTATGCCAAATGCTGGATAGCTGTTGGTACCCTGATCTACCTCACTACAGATGAATTATGATTGCTTGGTTTGTGAGCTTAAATCAAATCATTAATATTTTATATGGGTCAAGGTATCCAACATTTGGCATACACAATAGATATACCCAGCATTTGACATAGACTTTCCCCAAATCAGAAATTAGAGACCCCCCTACTCACAAAAATTCATCCCCAGACAAATTTTCTTGTTATTTTCAATTCAAATTGTAACATATAGACCAGCCCCCTCCCCTCTATAAAATTCAGGACCAAATCCCTCATTCACATCCCCTTAGGAATCCTCAAATATAGGACCAAATCTCTCATCCATACTCTTCTAGGAACTCTTAAATTCAGGACTAAATTTCTCAGTCACACCCCTTTAGTAAATTTCAATTTGAAAAAAGTTTGAATAAAATCATTTAGAATTTAACAGTTGCTAAATTTAACAAGTCTGCATAATCCTACGCAGTTAGACTACGTGCATTTAGATAAGTGAAAGGTTACTTAACAAGTCAAGTAACCAGTTATTCTGACCCCTGAGTTTTTCAACAGTCTGCATAGTCCAACGCAATTAGACTACGTGCATTTAGATAAAAAAAAAATGTTACTCAACAAAGTAACCAGTTATTCTGACCTATGGGTTTTTCTCAAAACCAAAAGAGAGATCCTTGCCATAAGAATAGCTTTTGGATGCGTGACTAGTCACATGATTAAATATTACCATAAGTAGTGGAGGTCAACTTCCGCAGGTCACCAAGCCTGTCCGGCAAGTGCGCGCGTTGGATATATGAGTCCAACAGAAGGGCAAATAGTTAGTCTTAAGGAAGGATTTGAATTGTCAAGATCAATTTTGCTCATGTTCACCTTTTCATGCAATAAGTCATTGAAGCTGTTTTGTCAATAGTTGTATATTGTAAGTAAATAAACCTTATTGTATTTAATCATCTTTTGTCTATGTATTAGGGCATCAGGTACAGTTCCTCTAGCTTTCAGGTACGGTCCCAAGGGAATCTATATTTGTTTCAGGAGACCTCAAAGACCTAATGAAGATTTAGAACAGGAGATCCCAATTATTCAGCTAGTAATTTGATAAGAAACGGCCAAAAATTCCATATTTATGAACCAGATTACAATGAACTGAAACAAATAATCTTTACCTGTAGCGAATGCGATGACAACTTTGCGTCAAAAATAGCGCCTCAAACAGATATAATCGTATTTGAAAAATTAATGAACTGTAAGGACCCCCTATTTTTCCATAAAATATTAATTTTCAAAGTAATCCATAACGTGTCAGGACTCTTAACCTTAAAAGAACAGTGCAGAAGGCACGTCCGACTTCTTATGCGGAAAAGAAATATAAATTATACCCTGTGGAGCCTTCAAATACCTAAAAATGTACAAAAATATCTTATGTTCGCGGAAGACAATTCAGAAAATAAAGGTCAAATATCTGAATTAACCTTTTGGTCAGCTCCTATTCCTAGATCAAAAGATTTTTTAACATATATAGGCGGACCAATTTTCAACGTGCAAAATAATTTCGACATCAACTGTGGAACAAAACTGTCTACTTTAAAAAAATTTTAAACCTCTGAGTAACAAACAGCTAATCCCACGAAATTATCCATGAAAACATGCCTAACTCCACCCAATAATTATTAATATAACCCAACTTAATTTTTTTTTAGAAATTGGACTGGTCTAAAGATATGAAGTAATGGAATCTCAGCCGAATTACTTCCTCCCAATCCAAGTTAAAAACCCTCAGATAAGGATGAATGCTTCATTAATGCAAAAACACGTAATTGAAACAAACCCTAAGTCAACAAAAGCCTTAATCAAACAAAACTCCTTCCATCTAACGTTAAAAGTATTGCATCTGAAAAATAATACTGAAATTGAACATGTAAAAATTGCTTTTGTCAAGACCGTAGAAAAATATAGACAAAATTTCATAAATGAAAAACTTTATCTTGATTTTCAAGGCATCGGGGATTTCTTTGAGCAAACTATATATGCGAAATTAGAGAACGAAGAGGTAGTTAAAACGCGCCTAAATCCAATCATAGAAGAAATCTCGAAAAAAATTACCAAAAGCGGAGTACGAATTGTAAATCAAGAAAACTGGAAGCCACATTTAACGTTAGTTGACCTAAGAAAAGTAAAAAAGCTAAGGAAAGAGGCACGAAAACTTCACCCCTCCTTAACTTCCAATTTTAAAAACATGAAATTTGGAAGAGAACTTGTAAACGGGTTACAATTACTATCAATTTTCGGACCCAAAAGCCAAGAAAACTATTACGAGATAATAGCAGAAGTAGCGTTTGAACAAGACACCCCTAAATGCAACTAAAAGTAAAAAAAAAAAAAATAAAATCAAATGAAGCAAAAACGTTTCAGGAACAGAAAGGAGAACGAAACAGGAAATATATGGCGGTAAGGTAATGATTCTTCAAAATAAATTACGCTTACCAAAACTAACATTACAAAAAAATATATATAACCTCCGTATAACTATCTTAATTCATATACTTATAGTAAGATAAATATGTTTAGAAATTACCAAAATCGCCGGACCTGTGAACTTTACAAACTATTATAAATAAGTGTAATAGCATATAACACACGAAAAATCTAAACTTAACACTTAGCCTACTAACCTTTAGCCTACTACATAAAAAAAAAAAAAAATTTTTTCTCTTCGCATAATTTTAACAAAAAATGTCCAAAAAACATTTAACAAAATTCAATCTCTTACCTTATGCGATCTACATGGATTCATGACATGGTCCGAACTTTGAAAAATACTTCAAATGTCAAGCTTTGAAAATACAAGCTTTAAAAACATATCAAAACATAATAACTATATTTGATAAACATTTGTTCACAAAGTATACTTATGTATCTCGCTTAGATAACAGAATATAGTCTTCCCATCTAAACAACTGAACAATGTATGGTAAAACGAGACTTTTATATAATGATAAAAGAAAACAACTTTCTTTTTAAAAGAAAGTGTAAAGTTATACTTTATAATAACTAAAGTTAACTACTATATTTATTTAGTATAAAGCCAAAATAGTCGCATCATCCTATTGAAATATCGCTACTTACAAAGTAATACATTGTTCTTAATTTGACTAGGTCTCATTCCAAATGCAAAGTGCTGTAATAAAACCCTCAATTATAATCTACTTACATCTACCTGAGGCAGTGAATACATCAAATCTAAAGGTTTTTCGAAAAGCCATAATTATACGGCACATCTTCAACCGACAAGATAATTGGGATAAGAGAGTATTTCTGCATAATGAGAAAATGCTTATTTTTTTTTACGACAAGATAATTGGGATAAGAGAGTATTTCTGCATAATGAGAAAATGCTTATTTTTTTTAACGACAAGATAATTGGGATAAGAGAGTATTTCTGCATAATGAGAAAATGCTTATTTTTTTTTTCCTTATTCAATCAAGTTGGAAATAACACACTTATCTATTTCATAACTAAACTGAAAATTTTATACAAGGAATAACTTAATGAGAAAAAACATTTAATAAATCGTATGAAAGTGCGCCGTATTACACTATGATTGTGATACAATCTATTCTTAATTATAAAACAATATAAGATTATATATACAAAGAAACTAACAACACACGACTTTTTCACTTAAACTAGGCTAAAATTCAACCGAATTTAAATAAGTGGTTAAAGGTTTTTCTTTTCTCTTTTCTCCCAGTTAGGCTACTTAATTTTCAGCGGAAAGAAGTCCAAGCATAAAACGATGCTACGAGTCGAAATTAAACCCTTGTACCTCAATATAACACCTTCAGCCAATTTGTGCCCGTCTGGCATAGCTATAATTATCTCCCCAAAGTGCATACCAGGAAAGCTGTGATCTATATCCTTGAGATAAAATTAATAGGCCTTATAATCTTATTATATAATTACAAACCCTCATTTTAAGCTTTAGACTATATCAAGACATCTATAATTTGATTTAAACATAAATACTATTATTTTAAAATATAGGCTATATTATAAAGGCTATTATTTTAAACTATAGGCTATATTTAAGCAACATGCTTAGTACATGTGTGCATATGTGTATAAAATTTAAACATATAAACCTTACTTACCCCATAAATTATCACAATATGATTTACAATAAGCATTCTTTAAGAAAGAAAAAATAAAAAGAAAACAAGTTGTGAAACTTTTCAAATTCTTAATCTAAAGTTTAACTTATTTTAAATGAGTACAATATAGATTTATACTACAAAGGACTAGTAGCCTACAACTTATTAATTAAGTTAGGCTAAGATCCTACTAAATTTAAAGACGATTTAAACCATAAATCAAAAGTTTTTGTAACAAAATAGGCTAATAAATTTCTACTTCATAACAAATTAGAAACTTAAGCTTTAGGCCATAATAAACAAATAATTATTTCATACTTTTATCTGATATTAAAAAAAGAAAAAAAAAAAGAATACTACTTTTAACTAAATTATCAAGTAGTATAGCCCTAATAGCATTTACCACTGCCCTACCCCATATTTTATTAAATAAAGAAAAAATATATATAATAATTTTTTTATGAACTGATATGGTAACGTTTACTCGCTTTGCCCTAATTCCTTATATTAGCTAACAGATGGAAATAAAGAACTAACAGAAATAAAAGTTAATCCTCTACCAGACCTCAAAACGAAATTTCAACCAAGATCGCTAACAACTTGTTATCATTTAAGGTTTTATTTCATTTCTTTTGTTTAATAGTAATATGACCATTACGATTCTGAGAACTACATATCCCCAATTTAAACAAAAAAATTAAGGTTTATTGAACAACTAATTTTTGTTAGCCTAACATCATTCGCTGTAAAAAAACACATACTATTAAATTCTTTAATTATTTTTTGCTCAACTATGCATCTGAAAATTTTGCCTACCGCCCTGTAATCAACAAGGCTATACATATATGAAAATAATAAAGGTTTGGCACAAACTACGGCTAATGAAATGCATGGCAAAAAAATTGACTAAGGAAAAAATACATCTGTCAAAATAAAAAAAAAAATATAAAGAAACCACTTTCCAAGGTATTTTGTCAAAGTTCCCAATACGTGACAAATTTTAGGATTCTTAATTTTGTTTTTTTTTGTATATGGCCAACTAATGCCTAGGTTAATTTTAGAAGCTCCAATGATGGCCATAATATATTAGGTGAATATGTGCAGTATTCATAAAGTTGGTCAAAACATTCGCTGGTGAAAAGTTGGAACATGTCAACAATAAATATGGATTTTTCTTGTAAAAAAATTCCCGTCAATATCATAATGATATGAGTTCCTCTTGTTCGACAACCATAAGAACACAGAGAAAATTAGACTATGAAAAGTCTTAAGACGAAAAAGGACAAAATAATATAATTGAGGCACACGAGTTGAATAGAATCTAAAACATCCATATGGCCAAAAATAGAAAAGATTAAAGGTACAATGCAATTAACAAAAATAAAGGAAGCGTTAGATATGCAAGTACCCTTATTCACTGACGAGGACCAAAGATTGAAATACGTCGAGAGCCAATACGGTTTGTTCTCACCAAACTCATGGTATAATATTATAATCACTGTATTCATGGTATTTCTTATTTCACTAACAATAAGAGCACTACTAACAATTAACTATGGGAAACTGCTGAAGAGAAAAAGGATAAATAATGATACAATTGAAGCACAAGAGATGCATCAATTGAACCCTACTGCTCCTGATGATATTTAAGCCATTTTAACAGGGAGGATGTAATAATCCGGGGAAATTAAGAGGTCTTTCTCCGTACGTAACATCCTTTCCCTACTGTAGAAATATTGTTGGTGTATAACAGCTAGAAGGCTATGATACAACATACTGTATTACTTTTTGGCATATACATCAAAAATACTCTTGGCAGAAAATCCTTATGTAAATATAGACCTCTAACAAGAACGAAAAAATTCGTTCTATCTTTTTATGTACAAGAGATTTAAGAGGTCATCTCTTGTAATTTTGCTAATCTATTTCAAGAAAAGGGAAAAAAAACGTTCCAAGGCGTGATAATTGAAAGGCTATGATGCAAAATGTATTACTTTTCGACTAATCACGCATTGGAGGTTCAATTTTTTTTTGATTAAAATATGATCTAAAACATTAAGACCTCTATATAATCTTACATATATATAACCCTCTTTAGTGCCGTGTTCTTATATTTACATGTAATCATAATAATATAGTAATAGTGTAGTACCAATAAAACTATTTTCAGTTGCTATATGACCAAATATACCTCACGTTACTTCAAATGTACCTGAGAATTATTAGAATTTAAAACTTCTTTTAAGAAATCGTACATTCGATTTCACTTTGATTGTTTGAAAAAAAAAAATAATATTACTGTTATGCAATTATGTGCTATTATTATGCAATTTAAAATTACAATAATGCTTTATATTATCGTATCACTAGTACCATTTTATATGTTAACAACATGATTCTGCTTGGAAATTTTTATTACAGAATTTGGCATACTACTAACATTGGCCAACAAAACGTCATGGTCAAAGACTACAAAACACCTATCATGATTTATCAACCACAGAAGAATGCCCAAGACACGTCTGATTCAACCGTACAACTATCACCCAAGCGACATCCCAAATAAAACCAACTACTTACTATCATCTTTCATTTCTGACTGAATAATGTAGACTAGAGAAGACGAAACATCCAGCAAGCGGGTACAACCACAACATACCCACACAACAACACCATTAGTGAACCCAATTCAACATGGAAACCCTCACAGACCTAATGAAGATTTAGAACAGGAGATCCTAAAATCCTAATTTTTTAACTTAGGAATCAACTAACAAGTAAGGTGTTAAATAGTACTCCAGTCTATTGAATTAAATTAAGATAACGCAAAAGATAATTAAGATAACGCTTAAATGCAGAAGAGAGCGGGAGCAGGACAGAAGAACTGTAGTACCGGCCGTACCTTTGTACTTAAACTGCTGGGGATAGGTGATTCTGAGTCCCGCGCTTCCCATTTTGTAAAAGCGTAAAAACAAAAAAATCTTTACTTTTGCTAAATGGTGATAAATTAGAAAATGACAATATATTTGTTCAATCAGTAAATAGGGCAAGGACACGAAAATTGTGATTGGTGTGAAACTAATATCCAGAACTAATAAGTGATGAACATTTAAAAAAAATGCCAAATAGTGAATTATAAATTTAAGTAAATAAAAGTGCCAGTGAAAATCTTTTTATATTACGTCGTGTATTTTTATTTTTATTGTTAAACTACCTGGGATCAATTAAAAATCAGATATAACAGTTAAAACTTCAAGTAAAAATGAACAATTGGAACCAGGTATTCGAGTGTAATAACAGTTAATGTCAAGTGTTGTGGTTAAATAATTTTTTTTAGTGCTAGGTGCAGGACATATATATATAAGGTGTAGGAAAATATTTCTGAAATTTTAATCATCATTTATAAGGTTATGGAATTATAATAAAATTTTTTTATAGACAATAAGGAATAAATACAATATTTAAGGAAAGAGATTAGACTGATTGATGGGGACATCAATATACAATGGGAAAGGGGATATGTAACATATAGACCAGCCCCCTCCCCTCTATAAAATTCAGGACCAAATCCCTCATTCACATCCCCTTAGGAATCCTCAAATATAGGACCAAATCTCTCATCCATACTCTTCTAGGAACTCTTAAATTCAGGACTAAATTTCTCAGTCACACCCCTTTAGTAAATTTCAATTTGAAAAAAGTTTGAATAAAATCATTTAGAATTTAACAGTTGCTAAATTTAACAAGTCTGCATAATCCTACGCAGTTAGACTACGTGCATTTAGATAAGTGAAAGGTTACTTAACAAGTCAAGTAACCAGTTATTCTGACCCCTGAGTTTTTCAACAGTCTGCATAGTCCAACGCAATTAGACTACGTGCATTTAGATAAAAAAAAAATGTTACTCAACAAAGTAACCAGTTATTCTGACCTATGGGTTTTTCTCAAAACCAAAAGAGAAATCCTTGCCATAAGAATAGCTTTTGGATGCGTGACTAGTCACATGATTAAATATTACCAATAGTAGTGGAGGTCAACTTCCGCAGGTCACCAAGCCTGTCCGGCAAGTGCGCGCGTTGGATATATGAGTCCAACAGAAGGGCAAATAGTTAGTCTTAAGGAAGGATTTGAATTGTCAAGATCAATTTTGCTCATGTTCACCTTTTCATGCAATAAGTCATTGAAGCTGTTTTGTCAATAGTTGTATATTGTAAGTAAATAAACCTTATTGTATTTAATCATCTTATGTCTATGTATTAGGGCATCAGGTACAGTTCCTCTAGCTTTCAGGTACGGTCCCAAGGGAATCTATATTTGTTTCAGGAGACCTCAAACTACACTGAGATGTTCCTGTCTCCCAGGTTACCGGGGATTATATACGAAGCCTTTTTATTTTATTGATAATTTAGCTCCCACATCCACATCAAGCTATTAAGACTTAGAAAAGTCCCAAGCAACTCAACGCAAACCCCCCTTAAGATAAAAGCACAACACAAGCTATTATTTAAAAAAACCACCCCGTAACAAAATGCCACCTTGAAACATGATCAATGTTATTTAGGATATAATAACTCTATTGTTTCAGTTTCTGTGTAAGCAATTAGTTATATTGTAAAATTGGATCTGAATAGCCATATTTCATTGATGATTTGAGTTAAGCTCAGAAGCCAACCAATCAGAGAAAAATTTTGGAGTCTGAAAATGAATGAGTGAAGCTCTTGTACATTTTGTATCTTTCAGGCAAGACTGAGTAATGCTACAGGATGAAAAATCCTTCAATTGCTCCAAGTTGCAATTTAAGGTAAGACTTTCAGTGTCATATCCTCCCACTTTTCAATTTTTTTTTTAAAGAATGCTTGTGGTAACTGAGATCAATGCTGGGTATATCTATCATCTATGCCAAATGCTGGATACTGGGACACAATAAAATATTGATGATTTGAGTGAAGCTCAGAAATCCACTAATCATAATTCATCTGTAGTGAGGTAGGCCACAGTTAGGGTACCAATAGCTATCCAGCACTTGGCATAGGGTATCTATTTTTATGCATAGGCTATGTCAAATACTAGATATTTTCAGAGTTTGGCATAGGGTATCCAAAAATCAGGGGTTTCTGGTTGACTGGAATACTCCCAAAAAAGAATTTGGTTAGTGCTATCTAAAAAAAGGAAAAATCAAGAGCAACAATGTTCTTTTATTAAATTCCTTTAGAATATTTTATATACTGTATTAGACCTACAGAGTTGAAGGGTTCCACATTTTTTATCTACCCTTTAATATTGTTATTTTATAACAGAGGACTCCTCAATGTCAAAGAGAGGCTAATATATCTTTTATAATGACACCCAAAGCAAAAATAACATAACCCTTCAGTTCAGTGGACATAAAAGGGTCAAGGTTTCATTCTATACCCAACAAGCTCATAGACAGAAAAAATAAATTAGGCAACCCAAATCTGGTTTCAGACCAAGTGGACTACAAATCAAATTTGAGGCTTTGAGAGGGCAAATGAATACCTCAGATGAACTAGAACTGACACCTGGTTTAGACCCTGTGTTTCCCTGCAAAAATTGTGATTTCCCTAGCCTAGGTACTATTTATACTGCTGTGTTAAGCATATGGTGTGGCCCTTTAAACAAAATCTCCACAAAAAGTTGTATGATGACTAATTGAACTTACAGGATAGGTTCCAACCTTGAACATACATAACAAAGTATTCATAGGCCTAAGTCTTAGAAAAAAATTTCTTAATTGTCAAGAAACAAAATCTAGAGTCAAAGGAACTACATGGATTAAAAAATGTGCCTATGTCAAAACTTTGGGTAAAATTCTAGTTAATTGACTTCTTGCTATCTCAGAAAGGGTTTAGGTTAAGAAAATTAAATTTTCAAAAATGAATCTACAGACTAAAGTATGTCCTGGGAAGGTATTTTGAAGCAACTACCTCCACTCCTCCTTCTAGAGGGCCCTGACCTTTGATGACCTTTAAAAATATGTGTGTTATAAAAGTGAAACCTTGCAAAATAGATCTTCTGCTTAATTGAAGTACAATAAAACTGTTTTCAGCTTCATAACTTTGCTTAATTCCATTTTATACGTTTTAAAGATATGCAAACACATTTCCTAATTTTGAAAAAAAAAACCATTGATATGGCTCAAAATTCTGCTCAAATAACAGGAATTGCATTTTCAGAACTAAAGGCAGAGAAAAAGCAACTAGTAACTGAAAATTAAGGTAAAATGTTGTTTTGTCAAAATTTCAGCAGGTATAGGTTAGGTTAGGTAAGGTTAGGTATATCATATAGATATATTTATCATATAGATGGCTGTATTGCTTTATGCAATACACCTGCCATGTAGGCAAATTTCAGGGCACTCTAGAGGGAGAAGGAGTGGAGGTGGGTACTTTAAAATAACTTCCCGGGACATACTTTAGCATGTAGACCCATCCCTGAAAGTTTCATTTTCCTAACCTAAACCTTTTCCAAGATAGCCTAGCAAGAAGTTGATTAACTAGAATTTTACCAAACTTTGTGCTTTGCACTCAATTTTCTGTAATCTATTCAGTCATACACAAACTTTAGTTTTTAGATAGGCCTATGCCTTTGGGGGCAGCCCAAAAATATTGAGGCACCACAATATAAAACTCATATTTACAATATTGAGACACCATTTCATGTTTCAAGGCTTAATCTGATTGAAAAAAAATATTTAAAGTTGGGATTCTCATTCCAAAAAATTTTTCTAGGCAACCCATGGCTCCCACAATATGAGCCTTGAGGATTTGTGTGTGACTAAGCCTACTGGTTCTTCATATGGGGACAATTTGCTGTAGTACCTCTTTGCATGAAGTCCATGTATTTTATTTTGTTGTAAGCATACCTAGCTCAATTATCTAGGCTCCGTAGCTTCCACTGATTAGATAAACACCACACGACCGTCAATATCACGTTGCTTAGAGTTTGAAATTTTTGTTTTACGCCAACCTGTTTTATATTTATCATATAGATGGCTGTATTGCTTTATGCTACATTATAACCATAAGAGGCATACAACAGGCAGTTAAATAAATCTGTAAAGGAAAACTCAAAACTCTAGAAGAGAGAAAAGAAAACTGCCACTCCCTCCAATCTCTACGTCCTAACATCCAGTCGAATCTTATTGTACCACATTTTGTAAAATGTGCCAGAAAATTTGTGATTTTACCAGAATGAGCCTTTAGAGGTAAAATACACAAAAATGGTACAATTGTACCGCTGTTGAGAACACTGATACTATTACTTACAACTTACTGCCGCATCAAGTCACCTGGAGCCAGCACAGATTCGTAAGCTCCTCTTCCATCTCAGTCTGTTCAAAGCATCTACCTTCAAACCCTCCTAAAAACACCCCTATTTCTTTTAAATACCTTCTTCTCTTGTGACTCTTTTCTGTTTTTCCTCCCCAATAAAGCATGGTTTGCATTTCATTTGGCCTTAGATGGTTGGACGAAAAGGACGATGTTTGGCAATCAGCCTCGCCATTATTCTCAATAGGGGCAGTGGCAGCCCCAGCTATAATTTGTTGCATGTCTTAGTGAATAACTCTAATCGACAACTTAGTGCAGTCAGCACCAGTGGTTACAGTCTACCTGTCAATAAAAGGCCCCTGGTTCTTGACAATAATAATGATTTTAAATCATTACTAGCACACTCTGATGAAGATCTGTTAAATGTTAATTCTCTGTTGGCAGAAGGAATAATTAACAGCACTGAGAATGGAAAAAACTTGATTCCCAAGTCCAGGATTGAAACCTTCCTTGGTAAGGAAACGAGTAAGATCCCGAGGTGTGAGTACACAGCAATAAATGCAAGAAACGGAATCAGCAGTTGCAAGCCATTGTGACATTCCTATAAATGAACTGTTTCTGACAAAGGTAGAATTTGAAGTGATAGACATGAATCATTAACTAGCAGATAAATTTTCCAGATTTAAGTCACTAAAGGAGTGTGTTTCCCCCTTCAGGTTTGAATTTGAATATAACTGAGAAAGAAATTCGCTTTCAGTTTATGGTAATGCCAATAAGGAAGCAGAAGAAGCTAAAAAAAACAATCAATAGGAGATGTAAAACTGAAAGTTCAGTAAAGGGAATGTACTTGAAAAGGAATTGTCAAGGGAGTACCCTTGTATTTGAGTGATGAACAATTCAATGAGCTAAAAGAATGCATAGAGTCATCTGTTCAGATCACTGAGGCTATACTGCAGCAAAAATACAACAGGAAGGCCAGGAAACTTGAAGATATTTATGCTGTTATGGTGGTGTTTTCAAGAAAGCCTTTGTCACCTATTGTATGGTGTCGTAGATGGAGAAAGAGAGTTTTTGTATATAACCGTAGAATTTTTCAGTGTTTCCAATGCCAACTTTATGGTCATGTCCACAAAAATTGTGAAGCAAATGAGCCAGTTTGTTTAATATGTTCTGGAAAGCAGCAGTCTATGAATAGCCCTATCAAAACAGAGATCCTACAGAAAAAGTACAAACTTATAGATGTGATATTTGTAGAGGTTGTCATTTCTCAACATCTAGGGAATCTCTTATCAGGCAACAAAATAGAAATGTATTACTAATGGCAGAAAAATACTATATGGATGCAAAAGAACCCAGGCTGTTTACAGAACATATGCACAAGCAGTATGCAAAGGATCCCTCAACCATAGCTCATTGAGTCAGAAAAGTAATAATGATGCATCAGCAGCAAATATTCTTATACCCATTATTTCAGCCTTGGCTATCACGCCTGAAATTTATCAAATACAGGACAGCAGCATAAACAGCAGAATAAATCATTTATGCACAGTAATCCAAACTTCGACCAGTGTAAAATTAGACATTGTCAAAATTAAAGGCGTACTTTAATACTCACTACAACAGACAGAACAACTCATAATCTGAAGATAATAACATGGAACTCACAGTCATTTCTTAGAAATAAAAAAGAAAACTTCCTAAATTGTATGGGTGATAAAAATGTTGACATCTTCTGTATACGACAAGCTTGGCTTCAGAATAAAATAGTTCAAAAACTATCCCTAGCAAATTATACGGAAGGACAGAAGCAACTTCAATGGTGGTTATTGTAATGATTGGAATATATGAAAATATGATATGATCTGATATGGATTTATTGCCTGCCAAAAACTGTACAAATACAATGGGGGACAGAGTACGAATAAAAGAAAGAAAAAGGTAACAAAATACAACTTAACACAAATTTATACGACAGATTGAATACGCTCAACATTAAATATGATCTCCAATTTAACAGCGTCCTCTGAAGACTCACCTAAGGGTTATCTAGAATCTGGAACTTATTTTGAAAATAATTTACACTCATATGGAGAGCAAAAACTGGATCTATCAGACCAAATCTTTTAATAAAATACTGGTTACTGGTCCACGGTGGTAGCCCAATAAATTACTTAGCATACTTAAAATAAATTATACGCAGCTTTTTCTTATTTGTCAGAGTGAAATATTTCCAAAAGGGAGATATGTGCACATAATGTGGTAGAACAAATATATTATATAACAAGGCTAGAATATTAAGACTAAATCTTGTCTTATTCGGGACAAGCCTTCCATGTTGTCGCTGTTACGCCTAAAGGTCGTAACTGACATTTTTACGCTTCTAAAATATTCAATAAACACTGTTTGCAAAGCTATTCGAAAGGGAGAATTAGCAGGGAAATGTATGTTCAGTCAAACTTTGAGTATGTAAATTATGGGCTTTCCGCTGGTTAACAGAGACTTTTGCTAAGTTGAACCGATTAGCCTACTAGGCATATATGACATCTACCTGTAACAAATATTTTAGCCTGATGTCAGACAAACATATAAAGTGTAACAGGATTCAAGTTTTTTCTTTTTTTATTCAGCTAACAGAAAAAAAGGAACTCAAATTAGAACGGATACACTTAAAGATCTTTTGGATCATCTTCTTTGACGTCTGACTCATCCAAGGCGTCCCTGGTTGATTCCAATTAAGGAAGAGCAGCGTAGTACTCGTGGAAAGTCCTGGGGATTATAAGAGTACGGCATAAGTCCATCAGATTTTTGTATTTCGCTGGGGGAAGAGGAATCGGTCCCTTGTATTCACTGGCGAACTCCAAGGAGTCTTTGTTGTTTTTTTTCATTTATTTCTCTTCGTTTTGTTGCAAGAGAGGTGATTCACGCGCGGGATTCCACAAACATTACTACACCAAAATAAATTATGATAGTTTTAGGTAAATGTAAGACAGACGTTAATAGACAAATATTTTATTAATATAAAATCTGCAATTGGTCTTTTCTATATTTTACAGGAAAATATACGAACAACTAACCCTATCTCTCTGTCTAAACTGAACCCCAGAACCACAGAATTATTCAGATAAATTTTACCACATTTTTCCACTTTTCCTTTTTAGTAATTACTATTTAGAATAGAATATATTTATTCACTACAATAGCCGGAGCTAGTATTAGCATGTCATGACAAAAATAATTTATACCTTCAAAAACACTCACAGGAAAATTTAAACAAACAATATCTTATTCAAACATTAAATATTAGTCGCGTCAATATTATTAAAATGACGGGTAAAATATGGAACAAATGATTTGCGATATCTCTCAGTACTATATGCTGAGCAAGTCAGTAACTGTGGACAATTGTTTTTTATTTGTCGAAGTCTAGTAACTGGTCCCCCAGTTGGGGGGCTCGCAAAGTTGGGTAGTAGACGACAATGAGCTGGGGAATTTAAACAATTTAGTCCAAATCTATATGTTAAGCCATGTCTACGACTATCAAGTGAGTCCAAATTGAGTTGTTTCAGTGCATCTTCGTAAGTTGAGTAGTTTTGTCCAAGTTTAATTTTTACAGCTCTTTTTTGTATCGTCTCAAGTCTATCTGTTTGATCTTTTGTCAATCCCGGATGCCAAGCAGGGCATGCATACTCAAGAGAAGGTCTAACATAGCTGCAGTATACAGACTTTAAAACCTCAGTTGGTATACCAAATCTTTTTAGGTTGGAAAATGAATGTAAAAGCGAGGCGCCTTTTTTAGTCAGATAGTCAACGTGCGAATTCCATCTTAAATCATCGTCCAAAAGAATCCCAAGTATTTTAACAGTTTTCTTTGTTGGCAGTATGGAATTATGAGAAGAGTGGTTGTTACCCTTTAGGAAGGAAAATGTCATATAAGAGCTCTTAGTTTAACTGACCGCCAGTTTTACCTTTCCTAATTCAGCTTTTAGATCATGATAGATTTTGATCAAGTCAGACTGTTCAGTAGTCGGAGGGCTTAGTCGCAGTGATAAAACAGTTAAATCATCAGCAAATTTAAAACGCTCACGTATTGTTGTTAAAATACGGTTAAAAACAATAAGAAAAGAAAGCGGGCCTAATTTATTCCCTTGTGGCGAACCACAAAAAATATTTACAAATTCAGATGGCTCATGATCAGGAAGTTGGACACACTGAGATCTTTCAAAAAGAAAACTAGCTAGCATTCGTACAACAAATGGACGGGCACCCATAGCCTTTGCTTCTTCCACAACTACATTATGATCAAGACTATCAAAAGCCTTAACTATGTCTGCAAATAATGCTTCAACATAGGCCCCATTATTCTCTAAGTGCTTAAGGATAGTATCCAATAATGCAACCAAATAATGAACAGTACTATGCCCGGATCTAAATTCAAATTGTTGGGGATCAATATTATCATTTATGTCCTCAAATAAACAATCAAAAATAAAACTTTCAAATACTTTTGAGAGAGCTGGAGTTTTCGAAATCGGCCTCATCTCGGTTATATCTTTAGGTGCCTTGCATTTGGGGATTGGCGTTACATATGCCTGTTTAAAAATACATGGGAAAACACCATCAATAAAACACTGGTTAAAAATTGCCGTTAAAGGAGTAGATAAAAGATCAGCACACTCAATAATCAATTTAATTGGTATCTCACTAGGATAACTAGATTTACGAGAATCAAGTGCCTTTAACTTTTTAGCAACTGAAAAAATCTCTAGTATAGGGATATTTGAAACTGAATCATTCGGTGGTAATGTTCTTAGTTGCGGATGAATTTTACAAACAGATGCAAAAAAGTTATTAATTTCACTAGGTAACAGGGGTTTACCATTGACATCTCTCACTTCAACTCTGGTTACTTTTTTCCCGATAATGTTCTGAACTAAGTCATGGAACTTCCTTGGGTTGGATTTATATATTTTGCTTATTATTTTAGACCCATACTGCTTACGAGAACATCTTATTTTATATACAATTAAATTTCTTACTCTTTTGAAATCTTTTACGGATCCAGTTAAATGCAATTTGTTCCTCACTTTTACCAGATTCCGAATCTCTTGAGTAATCCATGGTTTATCATTAGATTTCACATATATTTTTTTTTGTGGGAAAATTTCACAGTGTTTTTCGAATAGTTCCTTACAGAATAAACTTGCCATTTTGTCACCGTCAGACAATGAGAGAATATCACGCCAGTCACGATCTGTGAGCCAATTCTTGTAGAGATTTACTAGTTCAGGTGAGAAAGGCCTGTACACCACACTATTAATTTGTCGATTTGGGATAAAATGATTGGGTGTCCAAGCAACACACAAGTGATCACTCAAACCTAATGGGGGAAATGTAACTGGAGTATTATAATATTCAGGACAGTTGCTAAAAATGACATCCAACATACGGTTACCTCTTGTGGGCACATTCACAACCTGCTTAAGTGATAGTGAATTACTTAGCCATTTGGCATCTAAGTCATTAAAGTCACCACACATTATGATACCAGCATTAGGATACAAAGATCGTAAATTGTCAGTGCAATTCTGTAAGTAATTCACAAGGTCTTTACGATAGGGGCCACGGGGCGGATAGTAAACAACACATATCACCAGTGATGCCACTTCCTTGGGAAGCTTCTTAGGCCTGCACCACAACCATAATACTTCAAAACCATGCTTATTTGGTATATTACTGAAAGTGAGAACTCGATTTCTTACAGACGATCGACAAATAATACCAACACCACCACCATGTGTTATTGAAATATCATTGGGTGTCATTCTAGGTTTGAAATAGGTATCATCTCCTTCAAATGCTACAACATCTTCAGTCGCGGACCATGATTCACAGATACAAGCAATATCAACCAGTTCATTCTTCAAGCAAAGTTCAACCTCTTCTAATTTGTTCATAAGTGACCGGACATTTGATAATAGTATTTTCGGAAATATATAGGGATGAAAGGGGGGCTTTACACTGCGGTCTCGAATCTCCTTGCCAAAACATTGAATCGGTTCCAAGTTGGGATACTCGGAAGACATGGTTTGAGGGGTGGGTGAATCTTTGATTTCTTTGAAATTCCAAATTGGTTGGTTGTTAGTACTGGATATATTGTCGGAAGGCTGCCAGATGTTGGTTCTTGCCAGTTTCTCCAAGTTTTCACGAGGAGTGGTTGGTATGAGGGGGGAGGGATCTGCATTGGCTGATTTAAGACAGGTGGTTTGAGCTTCAAACTCATAAGTGGGACTGTAAACTGTTGTCTTTGGCAACCATGTTTTAACAGAGGTGGAATTTTTCGCTCCCCGTTTTTTGAACTTCGCAATTCAGTATTGGAACGTAGCTTTTTCCTTCTGGGGGAAGTGAGATGCACATTAGGACAACAGTTCATGAAACAAAGGCCATGAGCAAATTGTTTACACAGAGATCTGTGAGGCAGAATACAACACTCATCACGGCAGATGCCTTTGAAATAATCCAAGCAAATATGGAGAAACGTGCATCTCCGCCTTTCTACAGCCTCGCCTTATGTGAAATCTGCAGACACGTCGTTCAGGAATATGAACTGTTGTAACACCCTCTTCATCTGTATGCGGAGACTGAGAATACTCTAGGTCGGTTTGTGTTGTTTGACTAGTAAGAAAGCTACTGCATTGAACAGATACATTATTACTGAGAACTTTAGAGCTGGTTATATTACCCTGGTTTAAGCACTTCTCACAGGTAAAAAGAAAGAAACGTCCCGAGGGTTTCTGCAGAGCAAGAACTATGTCTGCATCAATTGCAGCGCAGGCCGCATGCATGCGGTGTAAGCAAAGGTAACAATCAAACGAAGGGCTGTCTTTTGTCGGTTCGTCACATAAGAGGCAGCTCAGATCAGGACCTGAGTAGTCATTTCTTTCCTCGGTGATATTTTCTATAGTATCGATTCTTTCCTCGGTGATGTTTTCTATAGTATCCATAATTCTCAGTGCACCCCCAGGAATGCCTGGAGATTTAGATGACAAGTTTTCTACTGGGAAGATCTTTTTAAGTTGATCCTGGATTTTATCGTTGTTACTTTTCTGTTTCGGACTATTATTTTTCGATCTCAGTTTTTTCAGAGTAAAGGTCTTAGGGGAATCTTTTTGTGTACAAATTACGCACACAAAGGTCTTCTTCAAATCATTAGAGTATTTAGTTTTTCCACAACTAAAATGAGACCATTTATTACATTTGATACACTGCACGCAGCCTGTTTTGCTTGTAATTCTTTTTAAACAGATACCACACTGCTCCGGATCCATAATAAATATCGCTACTGAGTACACAAAGTTCAAATTGCAAAAATGTCAATAGTAAATAGATCAAAACAATCGGATACTAAATAACTCTTGGGAAATCACTCAGGTTAATTCTTAATCAAAGTTCCCAAGGGAATTTTCACTCAGAACATCCAAGTTCAAGGTTGATTAAGAGAAGTCCATAGGGAATCACGATTGAGTCTTACTGTATAATGAGATTATATCCAGATTGTATCCAATAAAGGTGTTTACTGTATGAACTCTCAAACAAGACTGAACAAGAATTTTCAACTATTATCAATGAATAACATTTTACTTCGCTATGGGTACTAGCCTGCGGTGGTTCAGGTGCAAGATACCGAGTTACAGACTAATTTATCCGATTATTATATTAATATATAGGCTAATAAAAAAAGAAACATTGGATAGAAGACATACAAGAACTAAAACTGATCAAGAAAAGCTATATTTCATGAAAAAAATTCCACTCGATTTTGGTGTAAAAGTTTCGTATTTTGGCAATCGGCTGTTTCTAAGAAAATGCCCAAGAGTCCCCATTACTTTTGCAGTCAGAATTATGCTGGGGCTAAGGTTGGAAACCAAACTTGAGTTAGGCTAGTCAAATCCAAAATATAGATAAAGTCCTACCTTCTCTTTGTAAAAATTTTGTATTTTTGCCATCGGCTGTTTCTAAGAAAATGCCCAAAATTCCCCATTACCAACTCAAGCACTCACAATTGAATTGGGGTGAAGATTGGGCACCAGACATGAGTTGGGCTAGTCAAATCCAAAATATAGATAAAGTCTTAAATTCTCTTAGTAAAAATTTTGTATTTTGGCCATTGGCTAATTCTAAGAAAATGCCCAGAGTACCCATTACTTTTGCAATCAGGATTATGCTAGGGTTAAGGCTGGGCACCAAACTTGAGATGGGCTAGTCAAATCTAAAATATAGATAGAGTCTTAACTTCTCCTTGTAAAAATTTTGTATATTGGCCATCGGATGTTTCTAAGAAAATGCCCGCAGTCTCCATTACTTTTGCAGTCAGAATCATGCTGGGGCTAAGGTTGGGACCACACTTGAGTTGGGCTAGCCAAATCTAAAATATAGATAAAGTTCTAACTTCTCTTTGTAGAAAATTTGTATTTTGTCTATCGGCTGTTTTGAAAAAAATGCCCAACAGTCCCCATTACCAACTTATGCGCTCATAATTAGGTTGAGGTGAAGATTGAGCACCAAACTTGAGTTAAGCTAGTCAAATCCAAAATATAGATAAAGTCTTAAATTCTCTTTGTAAAAAATTTTTATTTTGTACATCGGCTAATTCTAAAAAAATGCCCAAGAGTCCCCATTACTTTTGTAGTCAGAATTATGCTGGGTCTAAGGTTGGGCACCAAATTTGAGTTGTGCTAGTCAAATCCAAAACATAGATAGAGTCTTAGCTTATCTTTGTAAAAATTTTATATTATGGCCATCGGCTAATTCTAAGAAATTCCGAAAATCCCCATTACTTTTGCAGTCAGAATTATTCTGAGGCTAAGGTTGGGCAACAAACTTGAGTTGGGCTAGTCACGTCCAAAATATAGATAAAGTATTAACTTCTCTTTGTAAAAATTTTGTATTTTGGCCATTGGCTAATTCTAAGAAAATGCCCAAGAGTCCCCATTCCTCATACACTCAGAATTATACTAGGGCTAAGGTTGAGCACCAAACTTTAATTGGGCTAGTCAAATCGAAAATAAAGATTAAGTCTTAACTGTTCTTTGTAAAAAATTTGTATTCAGTCTAAGAACCTCACATATGAATTAAAGAAGGACTCCATTAAAAAAAAAACTATATTAAAAACAAGCAACACTCAGGCGTCATTATAATCAGCAGTTAGTCACTGGCTAAAAAATCGATAAAATCAGACAAATCCTGTATAGCACAACCAGATCTAAGTTGGTTGTCAAATAGCTAACTGAAACATGACTACTTAACTGTTAAAGCAGGGAAGAAAGATAAATAAAATATTACCAGCTAGACAAAAATATTTTAATAGCATTACGCAAAACTCGCAGCAGTAACATTCTTTTTACCAAAAAGAGCTACAGACATTTTTAAATTTTCAAGTTTAGATAATTACTTAGACCAAACTTCTTTTCCATTTCCATTTTGTTTTTCTTGCTTAATTTTTTGTTATTTCAATGTTTATGCCAGATTCATTTATGGAGTTAGAAGTTATCTCCTTCTAAAAATGTGCTGAAATAACAATAATAATTAACGAAGAAAGAAAACATTAAAGAATTTCGTTTCTTGGATTTAACACTTTTTTTTGGTAGTCTTTTTTTCTCTTTTTGTTTAGCGCTTTTACGCAAAACAGTGTGATGTCCACTTTGCCATAGCATAGTTCTGATGTTTTTTAGCATAACCATTTCCAGTACATTTATTTTTATTCTAAAATAACTGTTGCAATTTGACATTGTAACTACAACTTTTGTACCTTTGGTGCACCCAGTAGGTGTCGTAATTCCCAAAATTGAGGAAGTATCTCAAATCTTTACAGAAGTCACTATTCCAGAAAAGCATCTCAACCATCTTAGGTGGTATACTGAATCATATGGGTAAGTAATAATGGGAATAAAGAAAAGATTTAAGTAGCTGTAGTATTGAGAATAACAGACTTTATTTTAAAAGCTACGTATATACGAGAATAAAGATATATTATTCAGCCATAAACAGCAATTTTTGAAGATTTTTTGTTCATAGATAATCGAAGAAAAAATTAATTTTGCAAAAAGCTAATCAAAACGCTGTTTTACTCTGCTGTAGATTGTGCGACGTCAGGTATGCCCTTTGGTTTTGGTATAACAACTACAAAAACCATAATAGAAAATTTATTTAAGTTTTTAAATTCAGTACTCTTCAAATCTATCCTCACATTCAAACTTTAAGCTGTAATTGTCCAAAAATATAAACACATATAAAAACATATATATACCATCTTTATAAACGAGCACATTGTACATTTTTTCTCGAATACGGCCCCATGTTTTTTCGGGAAAATTTTTATCCTGAAATATTCTGGCCTAAAAAACGATCTAGATGGGTCAGAAGTTTGAGAAGATTCGTCGAGAGCCTTAATTTTGGAATTTTTTTTTATTTAAATGAAGTCATTTCTACGAATACATTTGAAAAGCTCACATACGTCATATTTGCCTCAATAGTGGTCGCATCGTTTTCAGCGTCTATGATGCAGCAAAAGTAGACAAGAAGCAAATGATTGACAAGATATATGTAAGCCACAAAAATATTAATTCCACAAAATTTTGTATATATGTTGGATAAACGAATGGTAATGGCAATGCAACTGTTCATTACAAGTCATTATGACCATTAGCTTTCTAGGGCTCCCTAGTGAGCCCTCCGTTTTCTCGAGGATGGGGTAGCAGCATGCCAAGTGCCAGAACCCGGCTTCAAAATCGGCTACAGAGTTTTTTTTTCTAAACTGGCATATTGACATTTCTGGCCAATAAAACGATCTGAAAAGGTCAATACTTTAAGGAAGAATTTGTATTTTTCCCATGGTGGTTGTATCGAACCTATGGTGATGCCATTGCATCAAAAAAGACTCACATTGTCTGCAGTTCAAAGATAAGTGACAATGAGAATCAATACATACAATCCTGTCGCGTAGCCATGCCGGGGCTCGGCCTCAAAACCGGCTACACAGTTTTTCTTCATCTTAAAACTAGAAAATTGACATTTCTGGCAAAACAATCTAAATAGATCACAAGCTTGAAAAATTCGTATTTTTTTACCAGGGTGGCCGTATCGAACCTGTGGTGACGTCATGACATCAAGAAAAGGCTCAAATTGCCTGCTGTTAGAAGACAAGCGACAATAAGAATCCATAAAAAGAAGTCTGCCGCATGCCGAGGCAGACTATATATATATATATATACATATATATACATATATATATATATATATATATATATATATATATATATATATATATATATATATATATATATATATATATATATATATATATATATATATATATATATATATATATATATATATATATATGAAAGCAAAAGGGAATAAAGCTAAAAGAATATTTATCTTGAAGTATTGTTATATAAATGATAAATTTTGAAAAAAGAACGGTAGTTTAGGGGGGAGGGAGTAGGAGTGGCAACTCTCATGATAACCATGAATGTAATATAATGAAAAAAGGAATCACCAATTCAACAGCAAAATCACATAAATAAACATACACCATTAAAAAATGACAGAAGTAATTTATTTAAAAGAAAAAGAAGCGTTTTCACAGGCAATATTTTAAATTTGCAAAACATGGACCCTCAAAGAAGAAAATCTGTTATGTCTTGCAGTCAATATGTCAAGTGACTTTGATGAGCACACCACATATAAAATGGGCTATAATTCCTGGGCTAAATGTATCTGGGCATGTTATATAGCCCAGAGAAATATTCAGCTTTGTAGAGTCAAACTTAAATAATTTAGAAATGAGGTAGACAAATTTATAAGGTAGAAAAAACTTAAAACTAGCGTGAATCTAGAAATATTTAAAAACTCAAAAACTGGCCTACAGAAACAGCCGTACTGATAAGATATGACGGTTTGCAGTTTGAAAAACCCTGCGTTTATTCAGCCTTTCAGGCTGAAGACAGACGAACGTTTTTATTCGACGTCTAAAAAAAATAAATAAAGCTTCACAAGAAACAAACTGCCTCGCATTTATCACTCACAATCAAGCAAAAAGTGTGATGTCTACTAAAATGTCAAACAAAAGCTCTTCAGCTGTCAGCAATTTTAAATTAAAGGACGACATATTTCTCTAAGAAAAACGACTAAACGAATCGTTAAAGGCTCATTCACAATGGGATTTGACTAATAGCGGGATTTAAGTAGCGCTAATTTGAGCCAATCAGAATGTTTCAGCCACCGAGAAAATTCCACAAAGAATCTGATTTGTTCCAATTAGCGCTATTTAAATCTCAGTACGAATAAAATGTCATTTCGAAGAAACTCAAAGAAACGCATAAGAAATTTTTTTATAATCATTTTTGTGACGTTTTTACGAGCCGAACAAGCATTTCGGCGGTGGGGGTCAAATCAACCCCCTGGATACGGCCTTGAATGCCCTCAATCCTCTTTCCTCGATTAAAGATACAGATATTAGGTATAGATTATTCAATCAAAACTCAAAGAAATTGATTTGCTTCCATTTAAATCTCAGTACGAGCATAATCTCATTTCAAATAGGCCTTAAGCATTTAACAGCTGCCACGTCTGACTGAAAGCAGAACTCTGGAAGTCTCCTTAAAATATCTTTTTAAAATAAGAATGTTCCAGAAAGAAATGTTTCTATCCAGAGAGAATGTTAATGCTACATTTTTAATAGCGAATTATCATGAAGATTCAGTTTAAACTCGTTTTTCTTGCCCGGGGAAACAAATTTTTTCAACTTTGATCTGAAACATAAGTAAACAAAATATTTGCATTCATGGACATTTTCTTAGGCTGATGTATATGATCTAGTGCCTACATTATTCAGGAAATCTATGAAATCACATTTTGTATGAAATATAGTGAAAAAAACACAATAACAACACTGCTTTGAATACCTATCTATAAGAGATTACAACGGTTAAATTTCATCAGTGAATAAATGTGAAGATTTTATTTTAAGAAATATCTTGTGGTTAGAAGATACGGATTTTGCCAACTTCGACCTGAAAGTAAAGTGAACCAACTATTTTCATACATGGACATTTTCCTTTAGGACAGCAGGAAATTGGGCTGCTGAAGTAGAATATGACTCCTATCATTACATAAAATCCCGCATTATTTGACTCTTATTTTTAAGCTTTTATTACACTCCCCTTTGAACCCCCATCAGGTACTTTAGAACTCACAACCGATTTCCCAATTTTATGTCGCCTTCTCTTTGGTTTTGTCCTTTTCCTATGCAGCGCATAAAATATTATCATCATCACAAAACTAATTAGGACAAGAAGAGATTTGGCTACTTGAGGTACTTCTCGAGCGAAAATATTTTTGACATATTGTTGATTCTCTGATGTTCGTAATTCATCCCAGCTAATTACCTCTTCTTCTTCATAAGGACGCGGGGGATCAACGACAATGAACTGCATTTCAGCGGATAATAACTTCTGTTGCTGGTAGATGTTCGTTGGCGCTGACTTATTTAGAGGCACTGGTACAGTATATTTAGGAACTGGACAGTTGGGTAAGGGCCGCGTCACAGAGCCACCTAAGTTCGGGGCAAGCACTTTTGAATACTTATGCAGTTGATTGCCAGCTAATCTTTGCGGAATTCCATGAACTGGTATTACAACTTCATGTTGGGTAAATGGGATTTTGCCATTTTTCACATATCCTAGAATAACTTCAAGCAACCAAAAGCAGTCTTTTTGCATATGACTGCTGTCAAGACAATTAGAGTCACCATAAAGTACAACTTTTCCTCTTTGCTTCACCTGATGAAACCCTAGGATGGCAACGTCTTCAGAGTATTTACTTTCATCTCCTAGCACTTCAGCTCCTTGGTCCTGAAAGTAAGACATAAACATTGATAAGAAAGCAATTAAACATGATGGTAGGCAAGTTCTCTAGAATTTGAGGCTTCCAGCTAGTCTAATCAAAACCTTGGTTTATATAAAAACCGCTTTACTTGAGTTTTCCATCAAAAAAGGTTCCATCAGTCATTACCTTTGACCAGGAAAGGCCTGTAGTTTTTCAAACGTGTATTCAGAGAATAACAGTTTTTGTCCTCTTTTTTTTTTTTTAAATGTCTTTCAAGGGATCACACAACAAATCCTTCTCTTAAATAAGAGTTTTTCGTACTTGTAAATACTTCCTGTACTTTAGTTTGTAAACTTCTAATCTTTTTTTCTAAATCACTGGTAACTATTAATATTTAAAATTACTCCTAACACTTCAGACCCTTGGTCCAGAAAGTAAGATATACACATTGATATTAAGACCATGTACGAGAACGTAAATTAAGTAAACTGTAAAGCTTATTTCATTATTATTAAAATTTAAACGAAATATAAAGCCTTCCACTCATACGTGAAAACAGCCATGTTTTGGAGGGGGAGGGAGGGTGGATTGAAAGAACCATAATGATGCATTTCTAGGCCACTATATTATATATTTTTTGAGAGAGGTCCTGATCGTATTAATTTTAGGGGGATATCCATAAGAGAGAGAAAATCCCTCTAGTTGATTATATATATATATATATATATACATATATATATATATATGTGAAGCATGGACACACCGAAAAGTAGATGAAAATTTACTAGATGTTTTCCAGAGAAATTGCCTACGGATTGTTCTGGGTACCCGGCTGACTGACCGTATTTCAAACAGTAGGTTGTACGAAAAGTGTGGTTCAATCCCGCTTTCTGCGGCTATAATGAAAGAAAGGTTGAGATGGCTAGGCCACGTTCTACGGATGAAGGATGACAGATTACCGAAGATTGTCCTTTTTGGCCAACCGTCTGGGGCTACACGGAAAGCAGGTCGTCCTTGTCTGGGTTGGGAGGATGTCATAAATAAGGATTTAAAGGAAATGGGAACTTCCTGGGAGGGTGTAAAGAGGGAGGCTTTAAATAGATTAGGTTGGAGGAGGAGCGTGCGTAGCTGTGTTGGCCTCAGGCGGCTTGGTGCTGCAGTGAGTTATTAGTAGTAGTAGTAGTAGTATATATATATATATACATATATATATATATATATATATATATATATATATATATATATATATATATATATATATATATATATATATATTTTTGGTTGATATATGGTCTCGGCGCTTTGGGTGGGAGGATGTCATAAGGAAAGACTAGAGGGAAATGGGAACTTCCTGGGAAGTTTCAAAGAGCTTTAAATAGAATGAGGAGCATGTGTAGCTGTGTTGGCCGCAGGCAGATTGTTGATACGGTTGGTTGTTGGTAGTAGTAGTACTATTTCCTAAAAATATTCTCGTAGAAAAATTGCTCCTTTTGCGTTGTAGGTTATAAAGCGGGATTTCATTGTAATTGCCCTTTGAAATTTACAGTGATTTTCAGCACCTTCTGAAGACAAATATACACTCACAATAAATCCTAGTTTCATCTTATCCCCCCTGACTCCAACAGATTTCAAATAAAATTCCCGTCAAATCTGAATGTTCTAGCTAATATAGACTGCTATAGGGAAAGCGGTGACCCCCTTCGTATTTTTTTGATACGAACTGAGACTAACTTCTGAAATAATTATCTGTCTATTAAAGAAAGAGCAATGCATAAATCATGAGCAGGGTTTAATACTATCGAATCTGCATCTTTTAGGTAATTTATATTGGGACAGGGGAAAGTGGCGACCCCTCAATAGTTTTTTTTTTAACAGAATGAGAACAATTTTTGAAATAACTGTGATTCTATGAAGAAAAGTACAATTCATAAACTTAAGCTTGAAATGCCCAAAATCCAAATGTGAAACTTTCACAAGCCAATCTGACCATTTGAAAAAAAAAAGTTGAAAAAAATTCAAATAGAGTATTCAAAACTGCTTTTGTTTTTAAAGTTTTGACGTTAGAAATTCCCAATTTTTTGGGGATATTTTTAGACGCCTGAATATGGGGTGTTCTTAAATGCATCGCAGAATGGCTTGAACTAGGCTTATACGATAGCAAACATTTTTTATTATTCCTAATTTTTATTAATATAATCTTTTTTTTTTTTCTTTTTTTTTTTTAGAGAGAGCGAGAGGAGACAATGCTTGTAGCAGTATAAAACAGAGAATCAGTCAAGCGCTTTGGCACTGCATCCCCTTCCTCCAAAAGCTTAAAGTAGACTTGAACATGTTGGTTACGGAATCTTCACTTATAGAAGACACTCGATTAATTTTCAGTTGATATGCTCCTTCAAGAAGATAACATATTTTATTAAAACAGAGCTTTCCATAAAACGCAATTTGTAATTAAATTGACAGTGACCTTAGCGGAGAAGGAGAAACTGATATAGCTATTTAAGATTCAATATGACAAAATTTGAGTTGTTCTAAAGAAAAGTTTATATTGAATAAAATTGCTACAGGAGAGTAGTATTAAATTACAATAAAGTTACGATTAAGCAACGGGTAATTGGAGAAAAAGCCAAGAAAGATAGTCTGAGTGAAAGACAAAGCTGGCATAAGCCATTTTCAGGATTGTATAAAATTACGACATTTTCACTTTTTGATATATAGTCTCTCATCCGTCCACCCTAGGGCAGAACTAAGACAGATAGTCATATATATACACACACACATACACACACAAATATAGATATATATATATATATATATATATATATATATATATATATATATATATATATATATATATATAAATAATTTGTTTTTGTAACGTCTTACGGAAGTATCGCGCTTCATTGCATTCTCCTTTAAATGATTATTCATTGAATAGGCTATTTGAAAAAAAAAACTATTGTGACAGTTTTCCCTAAAATACTATTACTACTACTAACAACTCACCGCAGCATCAAGCCACCTGAGGCCACCAAGCTAAGCACGCTCCTCCTACATCCCATTCTATTCAAAGCCTCCCTCTTTATACCCTCCCAGGAAGTTTCCATTTCCTTTAATCTTTCTTTATGAAATCCTCCCACCCCAGATGAGGACGACTTGCTTTCCGTTTAGCAAAAAAAAAAAAAAAAAAAAAAAAAAAAAAAAAAAAAAAAAAAAAAAAAAAAATCAAATGCCCATGGATTTGTCTTTCACTCAGACTATCTTTCTTGCCTTTTTCTCCAATTAGCCGTGGCTTAATCGTAACTTTATTGTAATTTAATACTACTCTCCTGTAGCAATTTTATTCAGTAATTGATATATACTGATAGTAATTGATATATACTGATATTTATTCCTTAAAAGTTTTGATAATTTTTTATTTATGAAAGTAAGAAAAGTGAAAACATTTCAAATGTATTTTGTTTTCAGTAATGCAAAAATTGTGTTCTGGTCTTGAGAAGGCATGGGGGTTATCAGCCCAACTCATATTAATTTCTGCTCATTTTGAGTTTAACTTGGCTATTTATTGTAATTTCTGTTTGTTTTGAGTTTCATTTATTTATTGATAGTGATTTGTGGTAGTTTTACGTTTGGAAGATTATTTGACTTCATTTTTGCTCATTCTTGGCTTAATGGAGCTCGTTACTTTTCTTTGAAAAGCTTTTTTTGTCGAAAAAGTTTTTAAATTAATTTCTGTTCGTTTTTAACTGACATAGTCTTTTTCATGGAAAAAATAATATTTTATATCTTTTAGTTTCTTCTAAAAGAATCCATAGTATGGGTTGCTATTTGTATATTGGAGAGACTTACTCAATCAGTTTTAATCCTGACACAAACGATATTTTTTCTTTGACAACCTGGATACACTTACACTCTTTTTATCTATTTAAATTCTAAGAGCCGAAGTAGTAGTAGTAGTAGTAGTAGTAGTAGCTTCCAAAAGTATCAAGTTAATACTCCCGGTCGTTCTCAAGATGTTGCTGAGGTGGTGGAAACACCCCACCCCCACACACACACCTCGTATTTTCCCGAAATGCATCTCATAGAAATTTTGAAATGGCCATTTTTGTCGTATAAACTTCGAAAAGAGCTCATTCGATTGGAAATTTAATGGGCTAGTGCCCTTTTTAATACTCGAACGTGATTGGAGGGCGACTAACACCCCACTCCATTTTTCGCCCACCATTTCCCCAAACACCTCCAATCAACCCCCCCCCCCTCTGCGTTTTATTTTCCATAAATGCATCCGATCAAAAATTTGAGATAGCTATTTGCTCAAAAATAGTCCAAAGATCATATAAACCCCTTGAGGTGGACTGAATCCCCCAGAGTTTGGGGGTAAGGGTTGTAAGCTGTGCCCCAGGGGCATATAAGGTTTTTTTGGAAGCGGTAGTCGTGTGAACTTTAGAAGAGGCTGATTTGATCTGAATGAATATTTCTAGTTCAAAAATGACAGAGAGAGCAGCTAGCCCCCCTCCCTGATATCCTCTTTTCCCAAAACGCATTCACTTGAAATTGTGAGGTAGCCATTTTGTTACGAATAGTCCAAAAATCATATAACAATGTCCTTAGGGTGGGCACAATCCCCCATACCCCATGGGCAAGGGTTGTAAGTTATGCCCAGGGCAAGTAAGGTTTTCATGGAACGGGTAGTAGCGTAAACTTTGGATCGGATGGAGCTCATTTGATTAGAAGTCGGAAGTTTGAGTGCCCTTTTTAAGAGTTAAAAGTGAATGGAAGGACGTCAGCCCTCCCGCCCAAGTCGATCTTTCCCCAAAAGGTATATGATTGAAATTTTAAGCGAGCTATTTTATTCAGCATTATTGAAAGGTCCAGCAGTAGGGATGTAAACCTCCCCACAATATTCAGGACGAGTGATGTAAGTTAGGGAATTCGTTCATTGGTTACACATAGTCCATGTTATTAAGTCAGGTAAGCATGTTTGAACTTTACTTTCCAAGACGATAAAGGGTATTCAGTTGAGCCTTTCAGAAAATATTGATTTTAATCAAAACTCTCTATGTGTATACGGATTGTCAAAAGGGTACAACACAGAAATAACTGAGTATATTAATTTGGAAAGTTCAGGAAATGATAAGGGAGATGATCAAAGAGGTAATATTTGCATGCTATCAATACTACTACAACTACCACCACCACTACTATCACACTACTCCATTTACAGTATAAAGTGGAAATTCGAACTAAATCAAACGAAGCTTTGTGCATGCACATTGTCAAAATAGCGTATCTCAAGAATTCATTTGGGTGTTAAGTTGAAATAATCAGAGAATACTTAAAGGGGAAGATCATGTTACCAAAAAGTAATATATGCGCACTACTGCTAATGCTATTGTTACTCCTACATTTACTACTACTACTATTACTTATAATGCAACTATTTGAGCAATCCAATGAGTCCCTTCCGAAGTTTAAACAATCCCCCTTTCAATATAAACGTTATATGCCCCAAGGCATAACTTAAAACCCTTAACCTGGGGGATGTGGGAGGGGGGTGTCATTCTCAAACAAAATTTCCCGACCTTTTCAACTACGTTGAACAAAATTCTGATTGGATGTGTTTGGGGAAATGGTGGGCATGTGGAGGGGGGGGGTGTTAGTTGCCGACCAATCACTTTAGACTGTTAAAAATGGCACTAGCCTTTTCAATTTATAATAGAATGAGCCTTTTTCAAAGTTTCTACGACAACAAATGGCCATTCCAAAATTCCTATCATATGCATTTTGGGAAAATACGAGGTGTGGGTAGGGGGATAACCAACCTCCCATCTTTCTGAATCTCAAAAAAGGCACAAAAACTTCTGAAGACTAATCCATTGAGCCTCCTCCGATATTTATACGATCACCCTTTCTATATACCTTATATACCCCAAGGGCATAACTTACAACCCTTGCCCAGGGGGCTGTAGGGGAGCATCCTCGGACATAGTTTCTGGGCCTTTCAACTACGTTGAACGAAATGGCTATCTCAAAATTTCGATGGGATGTGTTTGCGGAAATGTTGAGTGCGGGAGGGGTGTTAGTTACCCTCCATCCACTTTCGACCATTAAAAGGACAC